>NW_027555646.1:0-33081 GCF_003287225.1 Phascolarctos cinereus | reverse complement strand
GTACATTTGGCCCTGTCACTTAATAGAATTGAGGTAAATATTCTGAAAATCTCTGTCTCTGAAATCCAATTTTTCTAACCTCAAGTACTGGCTTTCCTTCTTTCTCTGATCCTCCAATTCTCTCTAGGAATTTTTAAAAGGTAGTAGGTTTCTTCTAGGCATGTCCCATTCTGGGCCTCAGTGTCTCCCTTTTGTGGTACGATGTGGTTGGCCTAAGTGAGTGGAAAAGATGATGGAGCCAGCTTTTGTAAGATTTTTCAATGTTAGGCTCAGTATAGCTATGTTTTTTCACACTTAACCCAGTTTGTTTCAGTTTCCTTATATGTAAAATAAGCTGGAGAAGGCAACAGCAAACCACTCCAATATCTTTGCCAAAATACCCTAAATGGGTCATGAAAATAACTGAACAACAAGAACAGATGCTAGATATATAGAGACCAGTTCAGGAGCTCTCAAAATAATCATGAATCTGACCTAGTGTATCAACATTGAGAACATTATAAAGTATAAAGGAGAATGAATGGACTTGATGTTTAATTGAATATAAGAGACTGAGAAATGGAATTGTAAAATCAGAAGTTTTAATCTACAGTGGTGAACAAATAATGCTATCTATAATCAAGAAATCCTAATAGCTAATTTTGTACAGATTTGGTACAGGTGATTTCAAGTTTCTGTACATGTTGAAATTTAAGGTGATTCTTTGATATTTAATGGCAATAATTAATTGGAAATCAGTGGCCAAACATTAGAAAGGAGTTGCCATCCATACACCCAATCAATCATCTCTACTCGTGTGTGTGTGTGTGACATGTGTTACATATGTGAATTTGCATATACAGACATAATTTTATGTTTGTAATATGGATAACACATCTTATTAAAATGAAATTAAAATTTAAAAAGTAAATTTCACATAAATTTGTACTGCTATGTTGTTAAGATTAAATGCCTGTTGTACCTTCAAGAATATAAAGTAGCCTCTGGGTTTTGATCACATTTGTATTTTCCTCAAAAAGTCTCCAGACAAACAAGAACATATCCCCACTTACTTAAAGCAAAATAACATTTATTTTCTCTGTAAGTGTTGCCTTAAAGCTTTCATAAACTAAATTCAACACATATACTTTAATTTCTTATTAAAAAGAATGAAATATACTTTTTTTTTAAATTCAAGGAGATGAAACGAACACTACATCTGTTCCTGTTTTAATGGAAGAAGATGATGATGATCCTGAGAATTGGTATGGTTTCATCCCTGAAGTTTTAATTAATTGTAATAACTATTGTTATGGCATGTGAAAAACCAAAAACACCAAAAAGTTTGTTAAAAGAAAAACTTTCTGCATTAACGAGACTAAAGTTTATTAGAGATTTATACAACCAAAAATTATGAATGAGAATTTACAGCATATTCATTATTTATATTCAGAGGCACAACAAGTTGCATTTCTTTTTAATTTTGTATATTAGATGTAACATCAGTAATGAGGGCTTTAATCTTCTGTAGCTTTTACTGAGTTATAAAGATGCATAGAAATAGTTTTATAATTAAGGCAATTGTCTTTTGCTTAATCACATTTAATAAGAATTAGTATCTATCTATCTATATATAAATATGTATATATATATATACATATATTTAAAAACTAGATATTATGACACCGAATTAGATTAAATTTGCCAATTTTTGATCCTTTCGAAAATGTTTTAGGGCTTTACAATACTCAGTGTCATGGCTTTTTATATTATCATAGATCTACAAATAACAGTGATTTTCTTTAATAGAAATGGTTTTACTCAATACACATTTTGTTGTTCATATTTTAAGTCTCTTACTCAGGAACCACAAATCAAAAGTAGATCCATTGGCATTTTGAGATAATAATTTTCTCTTTAAAATTCAAATATACGAGTGGCCATAATACCTCATTTTACAGAAAGATTATTGAAATCGTTTATATAGGTTAAGTCAAGCCAAGTCACTCAGTCAACAAGCATTTTATTAAGCATTTACTATGTGCCAGCCAGGAAAAAAATTCCCTGCTCTCTGGGAGCTCACATCCTAATGGAGGAGAAAGCATGTAAATACCTATACACACAAGATATACATAATAGAAATAGAGATAGAAAGTAATCTTATAAGTAATATCAGAGTAAGTTATTAAAAGATTTCATTCAGTAAGAGGTTTTCCTTACCTCTTCATCTCTGCCTCTTGGCTTCCCTAGATTCCTCCAAGTTTCAGCTAAAGTCTCATTTTCTGCAAGAACCCTTTGGTTGGTCCTAATCTTAGCGTCATCCTCTGAGACTATTTTTAGTTTATGCCATATTTAGCTTTTTTGTACATAGTTGATTGAATGTGGTCTCCTTTATTAGACTGTGCATTCCTTGAGAGTAGGGAATTCTTTTTTCTGGTTGTTTTACATTCAGGTACAAAGCATTAGGTTAAGAAATACTTCTTGACACAATATATTTTTGTGCTTATTTTACTTCACAACATTTGGAAGTTCTTGCTATTTAAGTCAAATATAAATGTAGTCATAAGATGACTGTTTTAATAATTATTTTATTGTCTATTTTTCTTGCTTAATTTTCTTGGGTTATTTTGGATTCATAATTACATAGTGTTATTTATTTGAGAATTAGTTTGTTCTTAACTAGAGAAAATATCTTATCTTAAAGGATTACCAAGAAGACTCTCTTAGAAGAAATAAAAGCCAATTTTTCCTCAGATGAAAGTGAAGAATCAGATGATACTAAAAACATTACTGAAAAGAAAGATGAAACAAATACAAGAAGTGAGGGTGAGAAGCATCAGAAAGATATACATGAATATGTTCGTTTCTTAGCTTTATTAGCTCATTGTGCTCCTGAAAATTGTAAAATTAATAGCTTTTTCAAACAGATGCCATTTACAGAATTGTTGGGAACCATTATAGCATTTAAATATGTCCAATGACATAATTAGTTGTTGACAACATGAAAAAGATGAAAAAAACCCTTTTTTTAATGTGGCATTTTAGCTCAAGAAGCCAAGTATTATAAATGTTTTGTTAAAAAAGATTTGTAGTTGTGAGGTGAAGTTTGGATAGATCTTAAGTACTCAATACTCAGATGAATCTGTGATCTGATTTATTCAAAAGCTGCTTCCAGGGATGTTAGATCACAACCCATTTGTGTGTCCACATAAATTCCTTTTTTTTTTTTAAATTTCATTCTTAGGGATTTGTGAAAAAAGCAATTTGAAATCTGATTCAGACTCTGAGGAAATTAAGAAGCTGAAATACAGATCCCCACTGGTTACATACAATCTAAATATAAGTGGTGGAGAATCTGCAGAAGAAACAAAAGAAAGCAACCACAGAAAGAGGAGGAAAGGTAAAAGTAAAATTCCTTAAATTGGTACAGTGGAAAGATGCCTGCTTTCATCAGTTAAATCAACACATATTTGTAAAGTGCTTTCTATTCATCCAGGGCTGTGCAAGGTACTGGTAATATAAATTAAAAACAAAGCAGTCTGTACCAGTAAGAAGCTTATATTATATCAGGGGAAGATAACAGACATATCAATAGATACACAGACAGGCAGATGTGTGTGTACTAAGTAAATATAACAGAAATTTGGAGGTGATAGATATTAATACCTCCAGGGATCACAAAAGCCTCATGTAGAGACATTTAGATGGTTTATTTAATAAAAAACTGGGCCTGTAGTCAGGATAACAATGACATCCTAGGATTATTATGAGGATAAAATGAGATAATATTTATAGAGAGCTTTATAAATCTTTAAGTCCTTTCAAAAAAAGCTGCTCTTTGTCCTCCTCGTCTTTTTTTTATTAGTAGTAATTTTGGGGTGAGTAGAGGAATTAACACTTGAGAGGATCAAGGAAGGCCTCATGTAGGAGATAAAAGTAATCCAGGTGAGAAATAATGAGGTTTCTGAATACGAATTGAAGTTGTATTATGAGGAGAGGGACCTAGATGTCGGGTAATGTGGAAATAAAAGTGACAAGATTTGGCATCTGATTACATTTGTGAATACATGTATGAGGTTGTGAGAGTGAGTCACTGGAAGAAAGGTTAACCGAAAGAAGAATAAGAGATAAAAATATTGCCATATATATAGCAAGAGATGTTAGTTTATGGGGAAAATAGTTTTATTTTGAATGTATTGAATAAGAAATGGCTGTGAAACATCTCATTTGAAACATCAAATGGTGATGTGGGACTTGATCTCATTAGAGTTCTAGGGCTGTTTGTATAGATCTGGAAACCATTTGCATATATACTGATTAAACCAATGGCAGTGGGTGGTATCTATGAGTCATATACTAGAAGAGAAAAGGGTCAGGAGAGAACATCGGTGTATAACTGAGGTTCAGAGAAATGATATTAGATAATAATGTAACAACGAGAATAATTAGAAAATTAGGAGGGTGATGGGGTCACAGAGACATATTGTTTGGAAAGATCTTAAAGACCACTAAGTCCAACACCCTCCTTGCACAGAAGAGGAAATCAAGGCACAGCAAAGTTAAGGGAATTTCCCAGGGTTACAGTAAAATTGTCTGATTAAAGCAAAAAGAGTACAGTGTCATGAAAACTTAGAGAAGAGAAAGCATCCAGAAAGTTAAGAAAAAGGATCAAATATGACAGTTTAAGAAGCCATTGGTTATGTGGAGAATGACATAGTCCTTGAGGGAAGAATAAAAGGTTTTTCCAGCTTTAGTGAGAGTCCAATTAAGATTAAATACATTTTTTAGTGAACCTTCTCTCCCATATCTATATGTATATGCATATACATATATGTATATATGTATATGTATATGTGTGTATATGTGTATGTATACGTATGTGTGCATGTGTGTATACGAGTGTGTACATGTGTGTGTGTGTATGTGTGTATATATGATTTTCACCAGCACTGTTTAGTAGCATATGAGTAGTAGATGTGGTTTATAAATTGGTGTTTAGCAAAGTGTCAGTGGCAATAGCACAGAGACAGGGATCCAAAAGGGTTGCATTTGCACCTAGCACAGTGCCTGGCACATAGTAGGCACTTAATAAATCCTTGTTGATTGATTATTGGAGAAGTAGAAGACAGTTTAAAGCTGAAGTGGTTAAATACAGAGTTAGATTGGGAAATGAGGAAAGTCAAGCCATAGTAGAGGTGATGAATTTCAGCATGTTATAGTGAAGACAAATAAGGCAAGAAAATGTGAAGAAAGAATAACATAGAAATTAAAAATGTCAGAATATTCGTGCAAGTGGTGACAGCATAGAAAATCCAAGGAAAGTTAGGAAGAGTTAGGGTGGGGGAAGGTTGGGAATGAAAATACTGAGATTAGTTTTGGACATGTTGAGCTTAAGATGTCTATGCGAATCCAGTTAGAAATGTCCTTTAAGCAGTGGAAGATGTGAGTTTGGGGATTAGGAGAAAAGTTAGAACTGGATAAGTAGATATAGAGGTTATAACTGAATGCTTGGGAGCTGATGAGATTACCATGTGAAGTAGTGTAAAGAGTAAAGAAGAGAACAGAAACAAAGGTATGAGCTAGCATTTTGTTGACATGATCTATGTTTGTGGGGAAATAAGTACCCTTGAGATGGAGTGACTAGTCAGGCAGGTAGGAGGAGATCCAGGAACCTAGAGAGAAGGAGAAAGAGGATGATGGACAGTGCTAAAGATTGTATTGAGATCAAGAAGAATGAAGTCTGAGAAAAAAAAAACAATATTGGATTTGACTATTAAGTAACTTGGCAGAGAACACTTTTCAGTGTAGAATCTACTCTAAAGAACCTAAGAGGGAAAAAAAAAGTGTAGGCAGCCTTGTAAAGGACCAGACAAAAGAAAGAGATATATTGGATGAAAAATAGCAGGGATGAAAGGAGTGCTTTTTGAGAATTGTGGAGACAAAGATAGGCAGTAAAAAAGCATACCAGTAGACAAGGAGAGACTGAGGATGGGATAATAGAAATAGCAACATGCTTAAGAAGCTGAAATGGAATAAGCTTGTGTTGGTGGCTTTGGAAAGAAGGACCATCCATTGATGTGAGACCGGTTGAAGAAGGAGATAATTGTCATCTGAGTGATATGACATGAGGATTGAAGCACTTTTTTCAGTGAAATATGAGGCAAGATTCTCAGCTGAGTATGAGGTTTGTGGAAGGAGAAATGAAAAGGTTTAGAAAAGATGAGTAGGTTAGTGAAGAGGGATGACCTTGCTGCACTAAGGGCCCATTTGAGATTGTGTAACGTAAATTTGTAGTGTGATTTTGTCATTTCCTTTGTCTTTGTTCAGTTACATCTGAGTAGGAGAGTATCAGATGGTGGAAATAATCCAAGGCTAACGTCTGGTAGGACAAGATCAGTAAAAGAATAAGGAGGGAAGGCCCTCTAGAGAAGACAGTATAGCATTTGGCAGACTGGTTAGCCAAAGGGTCAGAATGGGGAAGAGAAGAGAGTGTAGCCATTGTAAGGGTTGGTTGCTTGATGTCCTTCTTTCTTGAAGAGGACCAAGATGACATCACTATGTTAGAGTCAAGTTACTCAGACCAATATGAGGTCTATCATAGATTGTAATGCTGTGGAAAGAGCTGATGAGTGGAGAGATTAGATATCAAGGTGAGGGTTCTTTGATTGTTTCTTCATTTCTTTAGTTGGCTGTCCTTAACTGTTTTTCCATTGCACCCAGATTTGCTTTGCAGCCACTAGATGATGGGTCACAGCTTTTTCTCCTTGGAATGAAGTTGTCCATAAAGTATAGTACTCTCTCACTAGCTACAGATTTGCCCATGTCTTGTTACAGATCTCTCTCCCTTCACTCACAAAGTGTCCCTTCAGTTGGACCACCTCCCAGAATTGAGATTTATCCTTTGCTTTTCACGTTTCTCACCTATGACTTCTCTTGCTGCTGAGACATTATTGTTAGAGAAGATATACCTTGGAGGAGATGTCTCTTGGCTAGGTATGACACAGAAAGAAATTTTTTTTGTTTTTTGTTTTCTCTTAAAAATCAGACTGAACCCCAAATCACTGGTCCCAAATTAAGCCCTACTTCATCACTATTTGGGCCTGATTGGCTCAAAATGAATGTAAATAACAATTATTTCAATTTTGGTCAAAAACCGTGAGGGTGTTCCCCTCCCAGATCTATTTATTTTTATTTTTTTCTATTTTATTAATTTACTTTGATTTATCAACAATCACTTCAACATGCTTTTGAGTTTAAAATTTTTCTCCCCTTCCTCCCCACCATCCTCCCTATGCACACAATCTGATATATGCTATACATTTACATTCCTATTAAACGTATTTTCACATTAGTGAAGTTGTAAGTACAAATTCTCACTAGTGTTTTGCTTTTGACCACTGCCTCCCTCAGTCCCTCCCTCCCTTTCTGTTTCTTCCCCTTTAGCCTTACTGCTTTTTCTCTCCCTTCTATTTCCCCTCCCATTTCTTTCCCCTTTTCCCTCCTACTGCCTATAGGGCAAGTTAGTTTTCTATACCTAACTGATTAAGTTATTACCTTCTTGAGCCAAATCTGAAGAGAGTAAGGTTCAAACAATGCTCACCCCCCTCCCTTATTTCCCTCTGCTGTAATAGGATTTTCTGTCTTTTTCTGTAATGTAATTTACCCTTGTCTGCCTCCTTCTTTCACAGTTCATTTTCTAAGATCAGACTAATCCACTTACTTGGATCCATTTAACCCACTTGATTAGATTTTTTTTATCATAACATCAAAGTTAACAAATATCCACCCCCTTTATGTATACTCCTTTAACATGGTGTAATAACAATACAGTTCTGAAGAGATGCAAGTGTCATCTTCCCTTGCAGGAATGTAAACAGTCCATACTTATTAACAGCATATTGTATCTTTCTGTCCCATTTACCTTTTCATGTCTGTCTTGAGTCTTGTACTTGAAGATCAAATTTTTTGTTGATCTCTGGTCTTTTTATCAGGAAGGCTTGGAAGTCCCCTATTTCATTGAATATCCATATCCTCCCTTGAAAAATCATGCTCATTTTTGCAGGGTAGCTGATCCTTGGCTGTAATCCAAGCTGCTTTGCCTTATTGAATATCATGTTCCACGCCCTGCGGTCTTTTAATGTAGAAGGGGTGAGGTCCTGTGTAATCCTGACTGTGGTTCCATGATATTTAAATTGTTTCTTTCTGGCTGCTTGCAGCACCTTCTCTTTCATATGGTAATTTTGGAATTTTGCTATTATATTCTTTGGCGTTGTCAATTTGGGATCTCTTTGAGGTGATGTATTCTTTCTGTGGTTATTTTCCCTTCTGGTTCTAGGACTTCAGGGCAGTTTTCCTTTATGATTTCCTGAAAGGTACTGTCCAGGCTCTTTTTTTTTTATCATGATTTTCAGGTAGTCCAATAATTTTTAAATTGTCTCTCCTGGATCATTTTCCAGGTCGGTTGTTGTACCGATGAAGTATTTTACGTTTTCATCTATTTTTTCATTTTTTGTTTCTGTTTGACTGATTCTTGCTCTCTTATAGAGTCATTAGTTTCCATTTTTCCAATTCTAGTTTTTAACAGATTATTTTCTTCTGTTAGATTTTGTACTTCCTTCTCCAATTGGCCAAAGGTATTTTTAAGGGATTTCTTTTCTTCAGTGTACTTTTTTTTCCAGTTTGCCAATTGTGCTTTTTAGGGACTTGTTTACTTCAGTGTACTTTTTTTCCAATTGGCCAATTGTATTTTTGAAGGACTCTTCTACCTCTCTCATTAGACTTTTAAAATCCTTCTTGAGCTCTTCTAAGAAGGCTTTTGGGGCTTCAGACCAGTTCATATTCCCTTTTGGTTGCAGATGTGGGTTTGTTGACAATGTTGTCCTCTTCAGAATTTCTGTCTTGATCTTCACTCTTGTCATAATATGAATCTATGGTATGTTTCTTTTTACTCATGGTGTTTCTTTATTCCCTGGCCTTTAAAGAGATTGAGCTCTCCTGCAGGGGACAGAGGGCACTGAACCAAGCTTCTTGTGTTGGGAGCCTAGGTCTGGTCACTGGCTTTGTGTGCCGGGGCCTCTTATGTTGGCAATTGGAGGCTGTAGAGTTCTGGCAGCTTACCTCGTGTTGGGCTTTAATCAGCAAGGCTGGAACTTTCAGGCAATTCTAGGTTGCCTACTTTTCCTTTCCTTTAGCTTTCTTCAGCTCCTTTTAAATGGGTGCTGCAGGGTGCTTTTCTGCCTGGGGCCCTTTGCAGTGCTGTCTCCCTGTTTCTGCTAATGCACTGGGAGATTCCTTTGGTAGAATGCTGAGGCACCTGGTGGTTTTCTGAGCTGGTTTCCACCAGTTCCCCCCACCCTCATTGAGGCACTCAGAGATCCAGGTGTTGGTGTTTGCCTGCTGTACCACCTGGGCTTTAGGATCTCTTCCTAGTTGACTGTTGGAGGTTCTGACAGCTTACCTGGTGTTAGGCTGGAATCAGCAAGGCTCGGACTTTAGGAAGACTTTGGGTTGCTTTCTTCAGCTCCTTTCAGATGAATGCCATGGGATGCTTATCCACATAGGTCCTTTGTAGTGCTGCTAACCTTATTTTTGCTGAGGCAGTGGGAGACCCATTTGCTGGGCTGCTGCACTGCTCTTCCCCATCTTTCTTCTGGTTCAGCTGTTTCAGGGTTTTTTTTTTCCTGGGGTGATATTTTCTGGGTTTTCAGAGGTTCATAGGGGAGGGTGAGAGCAACTACCTTTTTACTCCACCATCTTGGCTCCCAGAAGCGGAAGTCCCCCCAGATGTATTTTTTTTAAATTTTTATTTATTTGTTTGTTTATTTTTTAATATAAATTTATTTATTTTTAGTTTTCAATATTTACTTCCACAAGATTTTGAGTTCCAAATTTTCACCCCATCTTCCCTCCCCACCCCAAGATGGCATGCATTCTGAATATATCTTCCCCTAGTCTGTCCTCTCTTTTATCTTTTCCCCCTTTGCTTATCCCTTTCCCTTCTACTTCCCTGTAGGGCAGGACAGACTTCTGTACCCCATTTCCTGTATTTCGTATTTCCCAGTAGCATGTGAAAACTTTTTTTTAAACATATGTTTTTAAAACTTTAGGTTTCAAACCTTCTCCCTTCCTCCCTCCCCACCCACCCTCATTGAAATGGCAAGCAACTCAATATAGGTTATACATGTGCAGTTATGCAAAACACTTCCATAGTAGACATGTTGTGAAAAACTAACTCTATTTCCCTTAATCCTACCCTGACCTCCCATTTATTCTATTCTTTCTTTCGACCCTGTCTGTCCTCAGAAATATTTGCTTCTGATTACCCCCTTTCCCATCTGCCCTCCTCTCTATCATCCCCTGCTCTCTTGTTCCTTTCTCCCCCTATTTTCCCATAGGGTAAGACAGATTTCCTTACCCAATTGAATGTGTATGTTGTTCTCTCCTTAAGCCAAATCCTATGAGATAAGAATCACTCTTTCCCTCTCACCTTCCCCCATTTCCCCTGCACTGTAAGAGCATTTTCTTTTCTTTTTTTTTTTGTATGAGATAATTTACCCCATCCTACCATCCTACCTCTCCCTTTCTTCTTCTCCGAATATAATCCTCTCTCATCCCTTAATTTTATTCTCCAGATATGACACCTTAATCTTCAACTCACCCTGTTCCATCTATCTATCTATCTATCTATCTATCTATCTATCTATCTATCTATCTATCTATCTACCTATACATACATATAATTTTTTTCCTGCAACTACCCTAATGCCGACAAAGGTCTCATGAGTTATAAATATCATCTTTCCATGCAGGAATATAAACAGTTCAGCCTTAATAAGGCTCTGATGATTTCTCTTTCCTGTTTACCTCTTCATGTTCCACTTGAGTCTTATATTTGAAAGTCAAATTTTCTATTCAGCTCTGGTCTTTTCATCAAAAATGCTTTAAAGTCCTCTATTTCACTGAATGAGCATTTTTTCCCCTGAAGGATTATACTCAGTTTTGCTGGGTAGGTGATTCTTGGTTGTAATCCTATCTCCTTTGCCCTCCGGAATATTATATTCCACGCCCTTCAGTCCTTTAATGTAGAAGCTGCTAAATCTTGTGTTATCCTGATTGTGTTTCCACAGTACTTGAATCGTTTCTTTCTGGCAGTTTGTAATATTTTCTCCTTGACCTGGGAACTCTGGAATTTCGCTACAATATTCCTAGGAGTTTTCCTTTGGGGATCTCTTTCAGGAGGAGATCAGTGGATTCTTTAAATTTCTATTTTGCCCTCTGGTTCTACTATATCAAGAGAGTTTTCCTTGATAATTTCTTGAAAGATTGTCTAGGCTCTTTTGTTGATCATGGCTTTCAGATAGTCCAATAATTTTTAAATTCTCTCTTCTGGATCTATTTTCCAGGTCAGTTGTTTTTCCAATGAGATATTTCACATTCTCTTCTATTTTTTCATTCTTTTTGATTTGTTTTACAGTGTCTTGATTTCTCATAAAGTCGCTAGCCTCCAATTGCTCTATTCTAATTTTTAGGAAGTATTTTCTTCAGTAATCTTTTGGACTTCCTTTTCCATTTGGCCAATTTTTCTTTTTAGGTCATTCTTCTCCTCCTTGGCTTTTTGGACCTCCTTTGCCATTTGGTTAGGTCATTTTTTAAGGTGTTATTTTCTTCAGTATTTTTTTGGGGGGTCTCCTTCAGCAAGCTGTTGACTTGTTTTTCATGATTTTCTTACATCACTCTCATTTCTCTTCCCAGTTTTTCCTCTACTTCTCTTACTTGGTTCTCAAAATCCCTTTTGAGCTCTTCCAAGGCCTAGGGCTGATTCACATTCTTCTTGGAGGCTTTGGATGTAGGAGCTGTGACTTTGTTGTCTTCTTCTGGTTGTATATTTTGATCTTCTTTTTCACCAAAGTAAGATAATATAGTCTGACTCTTTTTGTGCTGCTTGCTGATGATCCTGACCAGTTACTTGAGTTTTATAGTCTTTGTTAAGCTAAGAGTTTGCTTCCAATGTGGAGAATGTACTATCCCAAGCTTTGGGGGTTTATATAGCTGTTTGCAGAGATACTTGTAGGGACCAGTAAATTTTCAGTTCTTGCAAGGTGGTATGATAAGGGGTGAAGTGTTTACTCCTTTCCTGGCCTGTGCTGTAGTCTGTTAGGGACCACAAGCACTCCTTTCTGTCCTGGAACAGTGAGGAAGGTTTCCTGTCCACAGCCACTACAAGCTGCACCGTGCCAGCAGTTCTCCTCACCCCAGGACCCCCGTCCAGAACTGTGACCCAGATCCAAGCACAGGCAAAGCAAGAGATTGCTGCCTCATCACCAGCAGAGAGATCCCTGCAGTCCCCCTCTGATCAGCCATTCGATTCTCCCTCAGTCTGTGGGCCAGAAGCTCGGGAAGCAGCTGCCCACCCAGGGCCACACTCTTGGAGAATGGAGGTGAGACCCCGCCTTCCTGTCTCAGCACTGCAGAAACAGACTTTTCCCACTGACCTTCTAAATTGTCTTTTGCATTAGTGGATTGAGGAGTCTGGAAACAGCCACAGCTGCCCATGATTCAGTCCTCTGAGGCCTGCTCCAGGTTCGCTGAGGCCTGCACACCCACGCCACACTGCACTCCTCTCTCAGTCTGGCACCATAGACCTTTCTGATCAATCATCTAGGTTGTCTTGGGCTGGAAATTTGCTTTACTCTGTCTTTTTGTGGGTTCTGCTGCCTTAGAATTTGTTTAGAGCCATTTTTATAGGTATTTGGAGGGATTTGGGGGAGAGCTCAAGCAAGTTGCTGCTTTCACTCTGCCATCTTGGCTCCACCCCTCCAGATCTATTTTTTAAAAAGAAGCCATTATTTGTACCATTTTTTATTAGCCTTAATCACTGAACGGGCAAAGTCGAAGTCAAAGTGACAGCTGGGATGGACCTCTTCTTAACAAGGCCAGGTTCCCCCATGGTTTTCTGGGCCATCTCCAGTCATCCTAATCTACGTCTGACTAATGAAATCTGAAGGCTCCAGAGGAAAAAGTGAGGCTGGTAACTATGCAAGCCCTCCTTTGTTTAATGCAATTCACTCACAAGCCATGGCATCACCTTCATGATTACATATTTTTCTTTGAGAATGAAGGACAAATAGCATGACACAAAAATCTATAAAGTAAAACCAGGTTTAACTCTCATCCCTAAATCAGAGAGGGTCCGCAAGGCTTACTTAGTTTTCAATTAAATCAGAGAGATAACAAATATATCTATATATCTGTATCTATATCTATCTATCTATCTATCTATCTATCTATCTATCTATCTATCTATCTATCTATCTATCTATCTATATTTTATAGTGATCAAAATGAACTACATCTCACAATTTTCTCAAGGAAGCAACAAAATAGGAACCCAAGATTATCGAACCTTGAGAGAGAATTTACATTGCAAATAACCAACACCATTCCTATCATACTCTGAACTCTGTACTTAATATAAACACTGTTCACAACAAGCTAAAGGGTTACTGATAACATTGGTAAGCTATCCATACAAATACATACATACTAATACATACAAACATACATACAAACTAAACATTTTAAATACCACAGAAGATCGAACTCTCAAAACCTTCCAAATTACATATCTATATCTATATCTATTTGATCTTAGTGATTCCTCAGAATTTTTATTCAAGTCTTTTAACTTCACATTATTTATCAATTAACTGTTAATTATTCTAGAACTGAAAATTTAATCATTCAGTTTAAATTAATTCTGATTCAATTCATTTATCCAGTCCTCACCCAGAACAGGCAGAGACAGATGAGGATTTTAACCTTCACAGAAAACATAGGTCATAGAATGCTTTTTATGAAAAATGATACATAAATGAAGTCACGTGAAAGTCACCAAGTTAACTTTAACTCAGTTCTACCAGCCCTCCACCCCTATTGCTCCTGTCCTTTCACACTTCATTACTCCTTTTTACCTTTTCCTATCCAGTTTTGTTTTCTGGCATAATTAGCTCACTCCCAACCTTTCTTAAGAATACTGATAAGATTTTCACATGTAAGAAGTAAACAGTTTGAGTCCCTTACAGTTAGTCTTTAATGTTCACTTTATATTTCTTCTGGATCATATATGTTGACTATTCCATTGAGTTCTGGACTTTTTGTCATATATACCTGAAAGTTTTTTTAGTTTGTTAAATGTCTTTTTTCTTTTTTTTTGTTTAGGATCATCATCTTTGCTTGTTGAATTATGTTTGGTTCTGGCCCCAGCTCTTTTGCATTCTGAAAAATAATGTTGAAGACCAATAGTCTTTTCTTTGTTTTTTTTCTTTCTTTTTTTTTTTAAAGCAATTAGGGTTAAGTGACTTGTCCAGGGTCACAGAGCTAGTAAGTGTCAAGTGTTTTGTCTGAGGCTGTACTTGAACTCTGGTCCTCCTGACTTCAAGGCCTGTGCACTGTGCCGCCTAGCTGCCCCTGACCAATAGTCCTTTAATGTAGAAGCTGCTAAGTCTTGTGTAATCCTGACTGTATCTCTACAGTATTAAAATAAAATTTTTCATGTTGCTTGTAGTATTGTCTCCTCAACCTGGGAGCTTTTAATATTGGCTATGCTATTATGCAAGTTTTCATCTTGAGAACTTTTTCAGGTGATGATTGGTAGCTTTTTCTATTTGTAATTTACCTTCTTGTCCCAGAAGCTCGGAGCAGTTTTCCTTAATGATTTCTTGTAATATGATATCTAGACTTTTTAGAAATCGTAACTTTCAGGTAGTCCAACAACTCTATATTGTCTCTCCTCAATTTGTACTCCAGATGGGTAGTTTTCCTAGTAAGATGTTTCACATTCACTTATTTTTTCATTCTTTTGATTTTATTTTATTATTTGTTGTTGCCATATAATTTGCTTCCCCCTTGCCCAATTCTAGTTTCCAAGGAGTTATTTTCTTCTTTGAGTTCTTGGATCTATTCTTCCACTTGGATGACTCTGTTTTCATAATTATCTTGTTTTTTTTCCCCTTAATTTTTCCTCAACGTCTCTTATTTGATTTTTGAAGTCCTTTTTAAGTTCTTCCATTCTTAATTTAATTTAATTTAATTTAATTTAATTTTATTGGGCAATTGGGGTTAAGTGACTTGCCCAGGGTCACACAGCTAGTAAGTGTGAAGTGTTTGGTCTGAGGCTGGTTTGAACTCGGGTCCTCCTGACTCCAGGGCTGGTGCTCTATCCACTGCCCCACCTAGCTGCCCCAACAAGTTCTTCCATTCTTTTGGGACTTTTGACCAGTTGATGTTTTTGTTGGGGTTTTTTTTCTAAGTAGGACTGGCTTTTTTTAGCTTCACTATTTTCCTCAGAATATCGACTCAGATCTTCTTTGTCCCCAGAGCAGTTGACTTTCAGAACCCTTTGCCCACTCATTTTTATTTTGTTTTTGTTAGAATTTAGCTGCTTATTATTGTAATCAGGTTCTAGTCCTTAGGTGTGGGGAATGGTGCCCCAGGGCTCAAGTCCTTCTTACTATTATTACGTAAACTTTTTAGGGAGTCCAACAGCAGGGGCTCCTTTCCACCTGTATGCCAGGGCTAGAGACCCCAACCAAACATTCCATCAAATGCTCTTACTCTGTTTGCTGCTCTTCTCTCTGCCCTGGAGCCAACATTTGGGGCTCCACTCTCCTGCCAATTCCCGCAGCCAGCAGGGTCCCAACCCCTCTGCTGTTGCACTCACCTGGCTCCTTCTTGGTCACAGCTGCAGCCTGGGATCATGTCTGGTCAGCAGAGGTGGGCTTGGCATGGACAGGAGAGGGTTCTTCAAAGCTTTCCCTACTCCAGTCTGTGAAATGAAAGTTTCTTCAGCTACTTCCTACTCAGCTGCCAGGGCTTCTTGTTTCTTGATTTAGTGAAATCTGGCCTGTAGGTTGGATCTTTCCTGAGGTCCTCTCAAGTTGTGTTAGGAGGACAACTACTTTACCTAGATTTTTGTTGTTTTTACCACTCTGTGTTCACTTTTGCTCTCTTTTTTTGTGGAAGAAATTTGGAGAGCCTAGAATTTTCTGGCCTATTCCACCATGTTTCCAGAACTGTATAAGGGTTTTCTAAAAGCATTCATTGAATATCATTCTTTCTTTTTTAGTTTAAACCCATCATGATGTAAAAATCAATTAATAGAACTTTAGGAAATAATTACATTTTGGATTTTCACACTCAAAACAGAAGAGCATGATAGTTTGTGTGGACTTTGTGTAGATCTTGCTACTGTCTTGAAGTTGTTAGTTGTTTCGATTAATTTTTAGCTGAATCTTTAGTTTTCTACGTAGACCATATCATCTTCAAAAGTGATTGCTTCATTTCCTTTTTGAAAACAGCATATGAATAACTACACATATGAGATACATTCAGAGTGGATGGAGGATAATACCAAAAAGGACATTAGCATTTAGGGGGAAGGGAAATGATTTGGAAAAGGCTTTTTGTAGAAAGTAAATTTTGAATTTTGGCAAACGATAACTAAGCAAACTAAGTTGACAGGGCAGAACTTTATATTCTTAGCAAAAGATTTGGAGTGCAAGGTTTGGGAAATATTTGTAGGCCCACATACATGAATTGTAGACTATGCTCGGGGACTCAAGTGCAAAAAGTCAGGAAATGTAGTTACTGATCCCTGTAATTAATATTAATAGAAAACAAGATTCACAAATATATATATATATATATATATATATACAGTGTAGAGAACTCTGCTCGCATTTGGGATATAACCTGGAAGAAGGTCATAAAATACTTTAATTCGATCTTAAAGGGATGTATTCTTTGAAGCAGAGGTGGAAAAGTGTATTGCAAAGGGAATGATAAAGTCTATGTAAAATCAGATTGAGTATGATGTTTGAGGAACAGAGAGAAGATCAGTTTGGCTCTATCACAGTATGAAGACTGAATTAATATTTAACAAATTTGGAAAGATAGATTGGGGCAGGATTGAATGAGGCTTTAAAAGTTAGGCATAAAAGTTTATATTTAATTTCAGTCACCAGAATTTACTGAGTAGTGGAGTGATGTTGTCAGACTTGATATGGTCAGATGTCCATCTGCTAAGTAATTATTAAAATATTAAGTACACTTTTGTATAATTTTTGCCATAGTATGAAAAATGACAGAGTACAGCTTATTTTTTAAATCTTTTTTATTCATTTATCAAGTGAGCATGGATGATTCAGGACTGAAAGTTACTGAAAACATTACTGAACATGAAGATGATGAACAGTCAAAGACAAGGTATTTTAATAATTTTTAGGTTCCTTTACCCATATTTTTTCAGTTAGGTGTTAAGAAATTATTATAATAATTATTGTAATTTATTATATTCATATGGATTTTTTATTTGGGCTTAATTGACATTTCTGTATAATTGTATACTTAAGAGTTCATGTTTTCTAATTTAGAAATTGCAAATTTAGAGGATAGTCTGATAAAATGAAACTCAATGAGTGTGTCTCTACAAAATTTAATTCTTATAATAATAAATGTACCAGGTTTTTTTCCCTCTAAGTTCGGTAATTGCTGTATAGTTGTCTTTGTTGGTATAGTTTAAAAAAAGAAAAGAAAAGAAACTTAGTGCTTCAGATTATTCACTATAAGGATTTTTGAACCACTGATTTAATTTGATGTAATCTAATTGTTTAAGAAGATGGTTTTAAAAATAAGTTTGTATTGACTTTATCACTTTTTAACAATTTTAGGAGACAATTTTTTATTGATTTAAAAAATTTTTGGATATTTTTTTTTTTGACCAAGAAACATTTATTAAGCACCTATTATTTGTGAGGCACTAAGTACTGGGGATACAAAAAAAAAAAGCTAGAAATAATAGTTCCTCTCTCCATGGAGCTTATGAATCAAGAAGCAAACAAATATATACACATATATATATATATATATATATATATATATATATATATATATATATATGAAAAATAGTAGATAATAGAAATGGGAAGGCACTGGAATTAAGAGTTGGGAAGAAAACTTACTGTAAAAGGTGGATTTTCATTGAGTCTTAAAGGAAGTCAGGGAGTTCAGGAGTCATTGACAGTGATAGTGCTCCAGGCATGAAGGACAGCTAGAGAAAATGCCTGGAGCTGAGAGGTGGAATAGCCAGGAGACCAGTGTGGGAATTAAGGTATAAGGAGACTGGAATGATAGAAGGGGGCTAGATTACAAATGTCTTGACTTTGAATGCCAAACAGAGCATTTTGTATTTGATCCTGGGGACAATAAGGCATTGCTGAAGTTTATTGAGTAAGGAGGGTATGAATGACATGATTGGACTTACACTTTACAAAAATCACTTCATGGCTCAATGGAGGATAGGCTGGAGTGAGGAGAGACTTGAGCAGGTGGACTTCTCAGCAGTTATTGAGTGAGTGGCAGTGTCAGAAGAGAGAAGTGAGCATTGACAGGCCCTAGGGCTAGATATGGGAGACAGTGAGAAATCTAGGACAGTTTCCAGGTTATAAGCCTGGGAGGTTGATGTTGCTGTCCTCAGTAAGAGGGAAGGTAGGAGGAGAGGAGGGTTTCAGAAGGAAAGATCATGAGTTCAGTTTTGGGTATGTTTAAGTTGTCCTTGGGACATCCAGTTTGAGGTATCTGAAAGGCAGTTGGAAGTGGGAAATTGGAGGTCAGCAGGAAGCTTGGGGCCAGAAAAGTGGATTTAAGAGTCATCTGGCTAGAGATCCATGATGAGATTTTCAATGAAATAGTACAGCTGCCAATTCACAGTTGAAGAGAGGTTGTTGGAAGATTATAAAACCCTTTAACCAAGGTTAACCTATATGGCATACGGACTACATTGGTGAGGAAAACATCATAAAGAATATTCTTACCTGGAATACAGGATGAGTGACCCTGAAATGGACAAATCAAAGTTGGACATACTCATTGACATATATAAAGGGTGTGTGTTGAAATGCATTAAGCTCAACAAGTAAATAAAGAGGGCCAGGGAGAGTAGAATAGGGTTTAAGAGAGGAGTCAGGAGAGGCAAGGAAATATTCATAACTTCAATATTTGGATAGACTTAAAGGAAAGAAAGAGTAAAAACTGGTTGACAGAATTAGAAGAGGGGCAGAAACAGATTGGATTACTTGTAAATTGTTTAACATCATAATAGGTAAACCTCATCTGTACTATTTTTTTAAGAAGAAAGTGAGGTAGGACAGTGTTGCCAGCAATCAAATAGCACACCAAACGGGAAGGCGTGAAATAATTTAGAGATGTGGGCCAGGCAGAGCAGTAAGGACTGACTCAGTTTATTCATCTGAGGGTACAGGTTATATAGAGGAAATCTAGCCTACCTACAAAGAGTCATCCCCATGAGACACTTCCCGAACATCTGCTGATAAGTGACAATACCTATTTTCTTGTAATCAGAGTTCCTAGATTGGGATGTAAAACTCCAAGACTTTTCCCTGGCGCCTAGGCGTCACCTGCATAGGAGGGTGATAAGTAAATCTAGGATTCAGAGAATGAGATGGAATGTTTCCAGAACGTCCCTTGCAGGGGGAGATTTGGAGAACCCTGCCTTGAGCCCTGTGGGTTAAGCCTGGGCAAAGGTCAAGCTTTGTCCTGGATCTTAAACCCAGGAGGACACTTAAAGCTGGCCCTCTACAAACTCCTCTCTTTTCGAATTTGCAAGCAGTTTGAGGTGATGAATATATGCTGCTAACTCTCTGATCCTTGATTTAATTAAGGTGACAATGCAGGGAATAATGAAACATAATATGGTGAATAACACTGCCCAAGAAAATGCATGAAGTAACAAGGCAGGTAAATTTTTAGATATATTGATTGCACTTAATTTCTTTAAGATCTCTACAGCCAGATATTTTGGGTTGGTCCCTGGGGAATGACTGTCTGCAATCTCCTGGGTGATATTAGAATTGTGCCAGGCCCCTAATAGGCAGGCATTTGTCTTGTCTCATGAGATATTAGGATCTGAAGCATCATAGGGTAGCAGGGTAATGTAAATATATGAATATCTATAGTCACATTGCAATAGCAACCTTGTTTTCAAGGGTTCTGACTTATCTGCTAAATACAATACTGATTGATCTAATAAATTGACTTTATACAATGTATCAATAGCTTCTTGTGCATTAAGTACTAAACATATATTGTTTTGCTAAGTCATGTACAAATTACGCAGTTTAGATTTCAGATTGTAGCACAATAGGTGAAACAGTAGTAGATACGATAAAAGAAGCAACAATGATTAAACCAATAATAAGGAGAGCAATAATTTGTTTTGATTGACTTAAGGAGGAGGTAATATTTCAAAGAACATGTTCACCAGAATTCTGGAACTATCCATGTGAAACGCTGGTAGGGAAAATAGCAAATGATGATTGTTCTACCAAAAGTACAATGTAGTCATTGTTATCAATACATTGTTGAGAGTATAGTTGACACAAGTAACATTCTATTCAAAAGTAGTATTATATTGAGTAAAAGTTCCATATCCATTAGACAAACTGGTATTGAAACTGATGTAACAAGAAAAAGACAGGATTCAATATTGTTGCTAAGTTTTGAAAAACATATAGGTGTCCTGGATGCTAGAGATCTGAGGGTAATTGTAACATTGACTTTATCCTGGAGATAGGGATCTTCTTGTCTTCCAAATATACAGGTGTTATTAGTATATGTATGGTCCCAATTTGTCCATATATGTGAGGGGTTGCATCCAGGGTGGAAAAGGAAAAATAAGTCCACTGCTGAGCACTCTGTACATTACACACTTGAGCAGAAAGTAAAGCTACTGTTACTAAAGATACAAGTTCAGGAGTCTTCCATCACTCGATGACAGGGAGCTTTCACTGGACCCCATGTGGGAAGGCAACTCGTCACTGTAGATTGGCTCCTTCTGTGCTTTCCCCGAATTTTCATACTCTGCATTCGAGCTGTGAGTTGTTATACACGCTCTGACATCTTTCTCCAGTATCTGGGCAGGTTTATCAAAGTTTTCTGAAAAAATGTAAGCACACCCTTGTCCCCTTGTTAGTAATGAATCCGGGCCTCTGGATGTTTTTAGGCTGGAGGGTACTCATCTTTGTTAATATTTAGACAATTAGTAGCGAATTATAAAAAGTAATAGCCAATTGTCAAAACTTAATAACCAGTTATCAATGAGGGGTAATAGCCCAGATTTCCCCGTTTTTGTTTAAAAAGAATAATTTTAATATCTTTGCTTTAATTATATAAAATGTTTGTGATCAGAGAAATGTTATAAAAAGCATAAAAGATAGAAGATGTTTTGCTAATGCAAGCTCCTCCAGAGCATTATCTGTTTTAATTCATTTAAGTACACTCATAACTGTGAAGGCTTGTAAAATATGATTGATCACATGTTTAATTGCTCCACTTGTTTGTAAAGGGGCAAAAATGAAAGAAGAAAAAAACATCAACTCTAACATAAATATAAAAAGCTTTTCAAAAGAAGGCATATAAGTTATATCCAATTGTCAAATATGTTTCGGAGAAAAGCCTCTCGATACATTTGAAACAGGCTGTTAATTTAAAAAAAATCACTGTTCTTTATACTATGTTTCTAATACTGTAGGAGTTTATTCAGAAATAGTCACAAAATGTTATGCTTTCTACTGCTGAGGTTGTTGTATTGGCAGAATATAGTTAATAAAAGGCTCAATAAAAGCTTAACAAAAAGTTAAGTGGCAGCATTGTAGTTAAGAATCAATAATGACACTGCTTTCAGTATATAATTGTGTATTAGTAATATATGTTAACTTTGCAATCTTTATGTTTTGAGAGACATGAACAGATTACTCGCTATCAGAAACAACATTAATAGGCTCATAATATCCTGCTATACCTGTACTTAACCCATCGGTGAATGTAGTGGGTGCTGAAGGAATGGGGTTAAATCTAACGATCTTTTGAAATACCTATGAATAATTAGTAAAAAAGGTTAATATCTTAAGAAATGGTAATTATCAATATCAATACAACCAGAAAAAACCGCAATAGCAGTTTGCCAATCCTCTAAGAGGAAACAAGAGTGTCTGTTTGCCTTTTATTATAAGGTTGATTAATAACAGAAAGTTAATTTCCTGTAAGTTAAAAATTGTAGGGGACACTGGAGTACTAAGAATAGCACCTGGTACCCCTTCATTTAAAGAAATATGGGTGAGTTGAGCTTCAAGAATTTTTCTGTTTGACTAAATTAAAGCTCCTGTTTTGCTTCAGGAGTTAATGTCCTGGGGGACTTTAGATTAGGATCTCCTCTAAATGTAAAAAAGAAATTAGCCAGTTGTTCTGTAGTAACTTGGAATGGTGGTCAAAACTAATCAGTATCCTCTAAAAGTTTTGAAAATCATTAAGTGCTTCACTGTTGTTTCAGTGACAATATGACCTAGGTAAGAAAATGGAGATTTTTCTTAAACTTTTTCTTGGGCTATAATAAGCCCATATTCTTGTAAAGCTAATTGAGGCTGAGGAAATAAATGTGTGAGTTTTCAGTGGAACAGCTACAAAGTATGTCACCATATAGTGTATTATTTTTGCATTGAGAAATTTTTTCCTAATTGGTTGTATAGCTTTATTAACAAAATTTTGACACATTGTAGGGCTGTTTTTCATGCCTTGAGGAAGGACTTTGTATTGAAACCTGGTTGCAGGGTGTTCTGCATTAACACTGGTTGTTGTAAAAACAAGACAACATTTGTCAGCTTCTTGCAATGGAATAGTGAAAAAGCAGTCTTTTAAATCAATAACTATCAAAGGCTAAGAAACAGAATTCATAGTGGGTGAAGGGAGATTTCATTAATAGCTTGGAGGTCATGAAGCATCCTCCATTTCACTGACTTCATTTTAAAAACAAAAACAGGTTAATTCCAAGGATTTGTAAAGAGTTCTATATGTCTTTTTAAAAGTTGTTGTTCAACTAAATGTTTTACTGTAAAAAGCTTCCTTTTTGTCCAAAGCCACTGTTCCACACAAACTAAATAACAGCTCCCCGAAGATGTAAAATATCGTACCCCCCGCAAATTAAAAGGAATAAATTGAGTTTCAGCTATCTGTTATTGTACTTAGTTTAAATTCATCTTAAAATAATTGATTAGTGGTGATCTACTAGGCAGGCTAAAGCTAATTAATATCTTTAAGAGTTTTTAAAGAATCTTGCCTATTTTGTAGTATTTTGGGGGTCTAATCATAGACTGTGAAACCATATATCTAAAGTAAGCAAAGGGTGATTTCTTTTGTGCCTTATCAGGAGTAATTATAAATCTTTGAGACTGAAGAGCTTGTTAAAGCTCACACATTAATAAAGAGAGTTTGCTAAATTTATCTTCCATATAACAAATTATTTTTGTTTGGGAATATTTCTGCCTAACAAGTTTGATAGTATTATGAACAAAATTTTTCCACATGGTGGAAAATATTCCTTCTTAAAGGAACATAATAGGAAAACTCCAAATACTAATTTAATAGAGATGACTATACCCAAATTAAAACTCAAAACACAATTATAGTCCTAAGAGTCTTTCACCTTAAGCAGTAAGTTTCACTAATCATGGCTTAAAGCCAGATACAGTTAATTTTACTCCCATGGACTTATAATAAGTAACAAAGATTTAGTAGGACCCACGTATATAAGAGATTTCACTTAACATCTTTCTTTTTCAAATTTAAACTTGTTCTGGTAAAAAAAAAACACCAATTATTAGAAATCATTTCATAAAGTTGCAGCTTCTCAGCAAGCTGAATTAATTGTTTAGGAACTGCGTAATCCTAACAAGTTTTTTTTTTTCAAGGCAGATGACCTTGCCCACAACAGATAGTTTCCAGCTGCCCTGGCAAATTTACAAAGTAGAGGGAATTGCCTTGTGCCCCTCCTTTCCACTCATAAGTAATTAAAAATTCTAGGTGTTAACATTAAAACAGTAACTTCAAATAATTTCATTAAGAATCTGGTAATTTTCATAAGTGATAGTCAAATTGTTTTAACTATGAGCTGTTCTTTAATTAAATTAGATGGAAATACCTGATTTTCTAATTGACTGTTATAAAACATGACAAAGCAAGATTAACCGGACTTGACAAAATAATTTAGCTGGCTTTTACACAGCTTTCCCACTGTTTTTCAGTCTTTTTTAATTCACATTTTAATAACATCTAAATTATTAAAAATTGTTTGACATGACACAAAACAATACAAAAGTTTACCAATTTGTAACAATAGTAGATTTTTAAAACTTGAAACAAACAAATTACTAACTTGAATGAGCTAAATTATCTTTTGATTACATTCTAAATACATAAAAAACTTTTCTTTATGACCTGAGGGGGTGCACCCTCCTTTTCACTATTCTCATTCTGTCTCTCACACCCCAACTTGACCAAGGTTGGAATGCGAAAGGAAGAGAATATTTTCCAACAACTTATCTTTGATAATCTTTCAATTTTACACCCAAAGCTTTGGCCAGAGCTTTAGAATGAAAAAAAGAAAGAGAATTTTTTCCTAACAATTTCAAAAAGTTTCAAAACCCTTTTACTTTCAAAACCTCTAATCACACTGTGCAAATAAATTATGCCTTCCGTAAGCTTGCTCCACATACTCCTCTTTCCTACATGCTCACACTTCCTTGCCTTTTACCAATCATATAACCTAAATAATAAAATATTTTTTCTGTCCTTTTTCCCCCATCCACCCGCCCCCCGGAGGTGGCTGGTATTAGGGAGGGGGGAAAGGGGAGAAAGGTAGCTAGCTGCAAACAGTTTCAAATTACACACATACACACAGATACTCACATAGAACAGATAACATAATGACAGAGACTCTTGGTTCAGAGACTTCATAAATCCCCTACACAAATCAGACAACTCGTTTGGAGAATGAGCTTTCTCCAGTTCTGTTTTTTTTTTTAATTTTAATTTTTTATTTTTAGGCAGTTGAGGTTAAGTGACTTGCCCAGGGTCACACAGCTAGTAAGTGTCAAGTGTTTGGTCTGATGCCAGTTTGAACTCAGGTCCTTCTGACTGCAGGGATGGTGCTTTATCCACTGCACCACCTAGCTGCCCGTCAGTTGTATTGTTTAAGAGAAAGTGAACACACAACTTTCACCTCATCCTCTTCTGCAATTCTAAGCCTCTCATCGGATAGTCTATTTGTCTCTTCTTCTTCCTCTGTTCCCGCCCCTGCATTTACCCTGGGCACTTTTGTTGCTCATGGCACTTCTCTGGAGGAGTGAGACATATTTTTTGCATGTTCCAAAATTCCTGTAGTTGACTATTTGTAATAAATAAACCCCTTTCTGTCACTATTTCCTTGAAAAGTTTTAGATAGCATTCTTTGTCTATGATTCCGCTTTGTGTTTGACCCATACTTCGCCTCCCAAAGCCGAAAATAAGTGCATGTGGCCTTTCCAAAGAAACACTATTTTTTATGCTTAGCCCCTTTTCCTTTCTATTCTTATGCTCTATTACCGAGCCTGTTTCTAATCTTTTCTTCTAATCTTTTTCTTCTATTTTTTTTTAATCTCCCACTTAAGCCTCGAGGTTTCCCCTTTTTGCCCTAAAATGCTAAGGGATAATTTGTAATGACCATCGCTCCCTTTACCTTGAATCCACAGCGTCCAGCTGCCAAGGACCTTGTTCCACAGTGCAGTAGCCACCACACGCGTTTTCTTTTCTCCAGAGTACAAGGGAGCCACCTTCCTCGGACTTCCAATTTGTTCACTATTCAGGGAGCCAAATGTTGCCAGCAATCATATAGTGCACCAAACGGGAAGGCGTGAAATAATTTAGAGACATGGGCCAGATGAAGCAGTAAGGACTGACTCAGTTTATTCATCTGAGGGTACAGGTTATATAGAGAAAATCTAGCCTACCTACAAAGAGTCATCCCCATGAGACACTTCCTGAACATCTGCTGATAAGTGACAATACCTATTTTCTTGTAATCAGAGTTCCTAGATTGGGATGCAAAACTCCAAGACTTTTCCCTGGTGCCTAGGTGTCACCTGCATAGAGGGGTGATAAGTAAATCTAAGGTTCAGAGAATGAGATGGAATGTCTCCAGAACCTCCCTTGCAGGGGGAGATTTAGAGAACCCTGCCTTGAGCCCTGTGGGTTAAGCCTGGGCAAAGGTCATGCTTTGTCCTGGATCTTAAACCCAGTAGGACACTTAAACCCAGCCCTCTACAGGATAGCTAGGTGGCACAATGGATGAAGTTCTGGCCTTGGAGTCAGGAGGACCTGAGTTCAAATCCAGCCTCAGACACTAACACTTACTAGCTTTGCGTCTCTGTCATTTAACCCTGATTGCCTCAAAAAAAAAAAAAGGTGAGGTAGAGAGAGGAAAATATATAAGAAAAGAAGGAAGAAAATGCACAATTAACAGTCTTATCTGTGGATACAGATCAAGTGAACTGTCACTATAGTGGAAGAGAATAGCAAAGTAAGTTAGAAAACAAAGTGCAACAAAATATTCTTTTGCTTACAAGAAACATATGAAAGCACATGAGAGATAAATATTATCACAGAGTTCAAACAAGGACCTTGGTTAAAATAAATCTTGACCTCAGGCAGGGCAGAAGCATTACGTTTGATAAACCCAGGGATCATACATAGACTTGTAAAAATTAGGTTTAGATCAACACCCTACACCAATATAATTTGGATATAGGATTGGAGAGAAAGGAAAGAAATTACCTTCCCAATTTTTAAGAGAAAAATTTGTAGCTAAAGAAAAGATAAAAAGGATCTTACAGGATAAAATGGATACTTATGATTGAATAAAATTTAATTTTTTTTTTACAAATAAATATAAAGTATCAAAAATTGTCTGTTTCTTGTTACGAGGGGAAAATCATTGCAAAAAAGTTCTCTACTCAGGGAGTACCTAGATTTTACAGTGTAGGACTTGAAGCTCAAACACTTGAGTTCAAATCTACTCTTAAGCACACAATCCTCCTCAGCCTTAATTTCCTTATTTCTAAAATGACAATAATACTAGACTCGGTTGTTGTGAGAAAATGAGGTAACATTTACACTTTGCACATTTTTGAAGCTTTCATTATCACTACATTAATTTTAATAATTGTAATTAATTGCACTTTTGGTAGAAATGTGAATTGGTCCAAGTCATTCTGGAAAGCAATTTAGATCCATGCCCAAGTAAAGAAATCCAGTCAAAAAGTATTTATTAATCTGAGTATTGTATTTCAAATAAAAACAGAAAGAAATGTAGTCCTTACCCTCAAGGACCTTACATTCTTATGAAGAAAGAGGACTCATAAAAGGAACCTGAGAGATGGAAGTTGAAGGGCACAATGGCAAAGTATGGATAGTGAAATGTGTCTGCTTACTTAAAATGGAGGTTCCAGGAAAAATTCACCAAAGGGACAAGGATGGATCTGAAATGAGGAAGCAAAGTCTTGGAAGTACATATCATTTGACTCAGTTGTTTGACATATTCCCCTGAAACAATGAAAGAGGGAAATGATCTATATGTATAGAAAATTTTTAGGATAACTCTTTCCTTTTGCCAACTTGTGAAAATTTTTATAGTACCTCTTTTTGTGGTTGCCAAAAATTGGAAACTAATGGGTGTCCTTTTATTGGAAACTGGCTGAACAAGTTGTGGTGCATGAATGTAATAAAATATTATTGTACCATAAAACATGAATAATTTCAAAGGAAAATAGGAAGACTCCAGACTCATGCAGAGTAAAGTGAAAAGAGAAGAATATTGATAACATTGTGGGGGTAAAAGCTTTCAAATTTTTTAAAGCTCTTATTAATGTAGTAATAAACATGTGTCTAAAAGAAGGAAAATGCACTTATTTCCTGCCAGACAGTAAATAAACATAAAATGTGGAGAGATATGGCTAATGTGGGAGTTTATTTTGCTGGACTACACAACTATGTTTTGAGGGCCTCATAGTTATTATTTGTAACTCAATGAAAGAGGTAAGTTTAATAAAAATGCTTTTTAAGTAAAAAATGTTTAAGAAATTATAAACAAGAAAAGATCATAGGTTTGTCCATTATCAATATCATTTAGCAGAGTACTAGAAAGGCTGTTAATGTAAAGGAAAGTGAAGGTAATGCTTTAGCTGAGTGCTATCGATTTTGCTGTTTTGTTGTTTTTGTTGTTTTACTTAAACCTCTATGTGTGAAATAATCCTTTCTCATTTGTGTCCATATGAATTACAGAAGTTGATGAGAGTCAACTAGGTTCCCTGTGTGTGGACAGAGACACACACACTCAAAAGAAAAACAAAGACTTAGATACCTTGAAAGCAGAAAGGAGTTTATCGCTTTCTCATGAGAAAGGGTACCGCCCTAGTTGCCATTGCCAGCCAGGAGAAGGAGTTGGGAGCCGCACCCTTGGCTTTTTATCCCCTAACGCGATGCCCCCTCCACTCTCTTACCCCTTTCTCCTTTGACTGGGTACTCAGGGTGTGCATTCTAAACGTGGCAGCTAATACCCAATAGAAGCAAATATGCCCATGTTTGGGCTAGATGTATATGTGTACTAGGAAGTAGGAGCAACCAGGCAACCGAGCTCCCCCACCCATGCTGACGTGATGATGGAGAAATAGAAGCTTATCAGGGAAAATGGAAACTTAACTCAAGGCTTTCTGGAGGAAGGAAACCTAGGCTTGTGGGAACTGCACTGCAGGCCATCTCTCACACTCAGGCAGAGTGCAGGAGAGAGATAGGAGTGGAGCAGGGAGGTAAGAGAGTAGCAGGGAGATACTAATGAGGGAACTTCACTGTGAGCCATCCCTCACACCTGCCACATGTTGGAGAAAATGCAGTGTCTGATCTTAATTTCTAGGTTAGAAAAATGACTGCACAATAAGTGATAGAGTAATAGAAATAGAGATATTGATTTGTGATAGAGTATGTGTGTGTATTCTCCATTGGATTTAGGATTACTTTACATTTTATTATGATACTCAGTTTCATCTTTATTCCCCATCAGATCAGCAACAAATGTAAAGGTAGACAATAATCAACTAGTTACAAACGGAAAAAGAAAAGGAAACATATCAAAATACAGGAGAATTTATCAAGCGAACATGATAAGGTACACATTAACCTTTATTCTCTTCAATAATGGATTATTCTTTCTCTGGCATTTTGTGTATGTAACCAGTTTTAAAATACACATGTGTATATGGTTTTTTGTAGTTCAAACTAAAGATTAATTTTCAAAGATGATGTATTTAATTTATCCAAGATACACGCATGCATTCATTCTACATTTTATGACATAATGTAATACAGCTAGATATATTTAGGTGCTTTTGTACTAGAACATAGATTATCTTTGTTATCATTAGTAATATATCCTGTAACCATTTGCTATTCCTAAATGCATATTCCTGAAGCCATACTAAAGAAATGACTTTTTGCCATGCCTTTTTTTCGTTTTATGAAATTTCACAAACACTGTGCATCGTAGGATTTGTGCTAAATTTGTTTTCTACTTCATTTCATTTACAGCATGAAGTATAAAACACTTTTCAGGTATAAGCATTTAGATAGATAAACCTTTGTAATTTTTATATTTTTATACATAGAATTATTTTATTAAATGCTTATTAGTTTTTCTTGTTCAGTCACTTTTCAGTTGCGTCTGACTCTTTGTCACCCCATGTGGGGTTTTCTAAGCAGAGATCATGAAGGGTTTTGCCATTTCCTTCTTCAGCTCATTTTACAAATGAGGAAACTGAGTCAAATAGTGAAGTGACTTGCTTAGGGTCACACAGCCAATAAGTGCCTGAGGCCAGATTTGAACTCAGGAAGATGAGTCTTCCTGACTCCAGGCCCAGTGCTTTATTGACTGCATTAACTAGCTGCCCCTACATGATTATCAGATGCCCATTAATTACTACATTTGTTGTAAATTTATCTTTGATACTTTTAAAAACATAGCAGATGCTCAAAATAGTATAGTTGTTTCTTACCATGTACTTTAGTGCATTTAAAGTATTCTTCTTAAGTCTTACCCTTAATCTATATGCGTCGAATAATGATTTCATTTTTGTTAGTTTGTATTGGATTCTGGGTGTTTTTTTCCCTATATTTAATGATTACTTCAAATTATTATAGAGCAGTTCTGAAGATGATGAGTCAAAGTCATCAGGAAAAGGTAGAAAGAAAATTAGAAGTATCCTTGAAGACTATAAATTACTAAGAGAAACACAGAAAGCACTTAAAGAAGAAGACAGAAGGAGAAAACGCCTTGATGAAAGAGAGCAAGAAAGAAAAAAATTAAGAGAGGTAATAATTACTAAATGTTAGAGTTGATTCTTCTTGAATTCCTGTTAATCATAAATTCTGGGGGCAGCTAGGTGATGCATTGGATAGAGCACCAGCCCTTAAGTCAGGAGGACCTGAGTTCAAATCAGTCCTCACACCAAACACTTGATACTTACTAGCTGTGTGACCCTGGGCAAGTCACTTAACCCCAATTGCCTAACAAACAAAAATAAAAACAAACAAACAAACAAACAAAACACATAAATTCTTCAAGTCTGCATAGACTAATCTAATGAGTTTAAAGTTTACCTGGAAGCATTCATAATATTGTGTAATAGTATGTAATATCCAGACTTCTAATAGTAGTTGTTAATAGCATGCAATTCTTATCAGCATTATTTGGTTAGTATATGTGAGAAATAACTCATTCAGACTCAGGAGGATGAAGTTAAAAGCCCAATTTATTACACAGTTGCAATGATGAGCGTACCAAAACAGGAGTTCACTATCTGTCTCTAATCCTGGCCACAAAGTCCCTCCTGTTTCCTCATTGGCTGAGTACTCCAGAGTGCCCAACTTTCAGGTACGCCTATTACACAATTACTCCTTGACATGTCATTCCTCCTTCTTCATACATCCCATGTTCAGAAAAAGGTGTGCTAGCTCCTCCTGGAGGTAGAGAAGCTAATGTTTATAAGTGTATTAAGCTTAACCTTGTCCTACTTACTAACTTCTGTCAGAAAAACATGAGACCTAATGTATTCTGTTTTACTTAGTTACTTCTCTAGCTGTTTGCTCCAAATTTATGGGAACAAACATTTTCGTTATATCTCTCAGTATACTTTCACCATTTAACCACTGAAGAATGATTATCAGTTTTATATATCTGTATTAATTAATTCCCTATACATTTGATCTATTAGAAACTGATCAGAAATAACAGATATAAGCATATTTTTTTTCTCAGTTGACTTCTTCCCTTATTGTATGGTGCTAATTTTCTTATGTTATGACTTTTCATATGCCTAGTCATAGCTAATCATTTTGAGCTTATGCATAATAATTTGATGATGTTTAGGTAATAATTGCTGGACTTCTGATCAAAAAGATAACATAAAAGTTTATAGACAAACCCTTCTTCCTCCTCTGAGGAATACATCTTAATGATAATAATATCTTCCATTACATAATACTTTAAAAATTTCAAACTGTATTGTATGTACATATTATATCATTTTGGAAGTGAAGAATATCTATTTAGAAAAAACAGAGCCAAAGAGAAACAATTTGCTTTATTGTGGAGTGGAAAACAGCATTTTTGTCATAGGACTATTCCTATTCTTTGGATTTTTTCCTTTGAGAATTGACTATTCAAATCTATGAATCAGTTCCTCATTCATTTTTGAAATTAGCCCTTTAACAGAAACTTACTAAAAGATTCCACCTCCTCACCTCCTTTTCCTTTTTCTCTTCTAATTTTAACTACATTAATCTTGATTGGGCAATTGGGATCACTTTTTTGTTGCACATTTTGTCATTTGTATTTATCTCTTTCCTTGACTTGATCATGAATCTGTGGCCACATATTTATCAAGAGGTAATTTTTCTAGCACCTCTAATTTTTCTTTATGACGTGACCATTTAACATATATCCATTTGGAATCTGTCTTGGCATATGGTGTGAAGTGTTGATCCAAACTTAATTTCTGAGAGACTACTCTCTAATTTCCCTAGGAGTTTTTGTCAAAATTTTTAGCCCATTTCTTGGAGTCTTTAGATTTGCTGAATTTCCTTCTGCAAGGACTCTCATCTGTTTAACTTTTATTGAAGTACTTAATCAAGCTGCTTTCCATTGTTCAAATGTTTTCTTGTTTCCCGAGTTTTGATTTCAAAGATTCTTCTTCTGGATTTTTCATCTGGAATGCTTGAATGATCTTCTGTGTTAAAAGGTTCAGTTTTTACCCCGTAGACTTATACTCATTTAAATCCTTTACATTTTGCTTTCTGAAACATTATGCTAAAATTTTTTCTTGAGGCAGCTGGGTGGCACAGTAGATAGAACACCAGCCCTGGAGTCAGGAGGACCTGAGTTCAAATCCGGCCTGGACCAAACATTTGACACTTGCTAGCTGTGTGACCTTGGAGAAGTCACTTAACCCCATTGTCTCGCCAATATATATATATATATATATATATATATATATATATATATATATATATATATATATATATATATATATATATATATATATATATATATATATATATATATATATATATACACACATACATACATACATGTATATAATATACACATATATATATGTATATATACAATCTTTTCTGTAAGTAGCTGCTATCTTTGGGCCTTTAGTATTTTTCTTTATGGCTAATTGTAGCATTTTTTCTTTGACTTGAAAGCTCTGAGTTTTGGCCAACATGATCCCAAACATTTTCATTTTGTTGTTTCTTTTAGGGTGTGATTGATGAGTTCTTTCTGTTTTTCTTTTGCCTCCTGTTTCTAAAAGATACTAGTATGTCTTTTTTTTTTGAATTCTCAAATTATTTGCCCTTCATTGTTATAAAGGTCATTTATTTTTGTTAGTAAATAACCTTAACCCTATTAAGTTTCTCTCTCTAAACCACCTTCCAAATTTTAGACTTTGTTTTTCAGTGAGTCCACTTTTTGGTTAAGTTGAGAGGCAGCTGGGTGGCACACAGAGCACTGAGTGTGGAGTCAGGAAGAACTGGGTTCAAATGCAGCCACAGGGACTTATTAGCTGAATGACCCTATTTTCCTTTAATTACTGTTTTGGCAGCATC
>NW_027555645.1:0-33091 GCF_003287225.1 Phascolarctos cinereus | reverse complement strand
CTGTTACAGAAAGGGAAACCGAGGCTTGAAACCAGAGGTGACTGCTAGGACATAACACAAAGTCTTCAAGTGTCCACAACGGCCACATTCTTTAATCAAGGTCTTTCACGGAAAGAGAACACGAGGTTCAGAAAACTGAACTGTGTGTTATGAATGCCCCCAAGAGCTGGCAGAAATTTCTCACATGATTTGGTCCTAGGCACTGATGTCACTGAAAGCGATAGTGAGGTCTAGGAAATTTCAGTGACTTTCATGAGATAATACATAAGCTGACTAAAACCTCTCATAAAATGGTATCCTTTTACAAGTGTTCCCAAAAACGGATGATGATGTGTGGAAATTTGAAGTGACTGCTGAGAGGTCACCCAGATGGGGCCCTAAGGTGCAACTCAAATCACACAGTTCAAGCCCCTGCTGTTAGTGAAAGGGAAACTGAGGTCTAGAAATCTGAAATGAGTGATGTGAGATCACAAAGAATCAGTCAGGGCTCATTTAAGTCCTCAATGTTAAACCAGGGCTGGCACTACAGGGGAATCCGAGGCCCAGACATATGAATTGACTGTCAACAATGCACCTTACTGATGGCAGAAAACTCTTAGATAAGGGAATCCTTGCCACTACTGTCACTGAAAGGAAAAACGAGGCCTACAAATTTGAAGTGAATGGTGGTAGATCACCCAGAGAGTTGCAATGAGGTGCATTTCTGATCATCGAGTCCACAACACTGATGTTACTGAAATGGTAACTGAGGCCTGAAAAGCAGAGTTAAGTGCTTCAAGAGAATTCCAAGGGGTCAAGTGTCCACATAGAGCATATACTTTCTCCTCGGTCTTTCACTTCAAGAGAAATTGAGGCCCAGAACCCTGAAGTGACAGTTAAGTATTCATCCCTAACTGGTAAAATTTTTCAGAGAAATGAGTCCTAGGCCCTGATTGCACTGAAAGGGACACTGAGATCGTGTAAACCTATTGAACTGGTGTGATATCATACACAATCAGGCAGATACCCCTCCCATAAATGAGTCCTAGCCCTTGCTTTCCCTGTAAGTTAATCTGAGAGCTGAGAAGTCCATATGAACTGAGGTGAAATTACCCAGATCCTTTCAGGGAGGGCCATCTCCGATCAGGGAGTCTCATCCGCCGGTGTTAAGGACAGGGTAGCTGAGACTTGGAAATGTAAATTGAGTGGAGTGAGATCAGCCATTGGCTGGCAGTCCCCTCTCACATAATGGGCATGTATTCCCTGATATCTCGGAAAGGGACAATGAGGCCTTCAAATGTGAGATGAATGTGAGACATTCCCCACTGGCTGGCACTCAGAGGCCTATCAGATTATGGAGTTCAACCCCCTGCTGTTACAGAAAGGGAAACTGAGGCCTTGACACCACAGGTGACTGCTAGGAGATCACATAAAGTCTTCAAGTGTCCACAACGGCCACATACTTTAACCAAGGTCTTTCACGGAAAGAAAACACGAGGTTCAGAAAACTGAACTGTGTGTTATGAATTCACCCAAGAGCTGGCAGAAATTTCTCACATGATTTGGTCCTAGGCACTGATGTCACTGAAAGGGACAGTGAGGTCTAGGAAATTTCAGTGACTTTCATGAGATAATACATAAGCTGGCTAAAACCTCTCATAAATGGAATCCTTTTACAAGTGTTCACAAGAAGGGATGATGATGTGTGGAAATTTGAAGTGACTGCTGAGAGGTCACCCAGATGGGGACACTAAGGTGCTACTCAAATCACACAGTCCAAGCCCCTGCTGTTAATGGAAGGGAAACTGAGGTCTAGAAATCTGAAATGAGTGGTGTGAGATCACCAAGAATCAGTCAGGGCCCAGTTAAGACCTCAATTTGAAAACAGGGCTGCCAATGCAGGGGAAAGCGAGGCCTAGACACATGAATTGACTGTTAAAAATGAATCCCTGAGAGGGCAGATCATTCTCAGATAAGGAATTCCCTGACACTGGTGTCACTGAAAGGGAAGATGAGGCCTACAAATCTGAACGGAATGGTGGGAGAACACCGAGAGAGTTGCAGTGAGGTGCATTTCTGATCATCAAGTCTACCCGTCTGATGATATCGAAATGGAGACTGAGGACTGGAAAGCAGATTTAAGTGGTTCAAGAGAACCCCAAGGGTTTAAGTGCCTACAGAGAGCATATACGTAAACCTAGGTCTTTCACTTGACGAGAAATGGAGGCCCAGAACCCTGAAATGACACTTAAGAATTCACCTAGCACTGGTAGAAATTTCTCAGAGAAATGAGTCCAAGGCCCTGATTTCACTGAAAGGGACACTGAGATCGTGCAAGCCTACTGAACTGGTGTGATATCATACACAATCAGGCAGACACCCCTCCCAGAAATGAATCCTAGCCCCTGCTTTCCCTGTAAGTTAATCAGAGACCTGAGAAGCCTATATGAACTGAGGTGAAATCACCCAGATCCTTTCTGTGAGGATCATCTCCGATCAGGGAGTCTCATCCCCTGGTGTTAAGGAGAGGGTAGCTGAGACTTGGAAATGTAAATTGAGTGGAGTGAGATCAGCCATTGGCTGGCAGTCCCCTCTAAGATAATGGGCACGTATTCCCTGCTATCAATGAAAGGGACAACGAGGCCTTCAAATGTGAGAGATCCCCCACTGGCTGGCACTCAGAGGCATATCAGATCATGGAGTCCAACCCCCTGCTGTTACAGAAAGGGAAAGTGAGGCCTTGAAACCAGAGGTGACTGCTAGGAGATAACACAAAGTCTTCAAGTGTCCACAATGGCCACATACTTTAACCAAGGTCTTTCACAGAAACAGAACACGAGGTTCAGAAAACTGAACTGTGTGTTATGAATTCACCCAAAATCTGGAAGAAATTACTCACATGATCCTAGGTACTAGGCACTGATGTCAGTGAAAGGGACAGTGAGGTCTAGGAACTTTCACTGACTTTCATGAGATAATACATAAGCTCGCAAAAACCTCTTATATAATGGAATCCTTTTATACGTGTTAACAAAAAGGGATGATGATATCAAGAAATTAGAAGTGACTGCTGAGAGGTCACCCAGATGGGGGCACTAAGGTGCAACTCAAATCACACAGTCCAAGCCCCTGCTGTTAGTGAAAGGGAAACTGAGGTCTAGAAATCTGAAATGAGTAGTGTGAGATCACAAAAAATCAGTCAAGGCCCATTTAAGTCTTCAATGTTAAACCAGGGCTGGCAATACAGGCCAATAGGAGGCCCATTTACACGAACTGACTGTCAAGAATATATCTGTGACATGGCAGATTCCTCTCAGACAAGGGAATTCTTGCCACTACTGTCACCAAAGGAGAAGATGAGACCTAGAAATCTGAACTGAATGGTGTGAGATCACAAAGTATTAGTCAGGGCCTATAGATGTCCTAAATTTTAAACCAGTGCTGCCAATGCAGGGGAAACCGAGGCCCATTCATATGAACTGACTGTCAACAATGTATAGCTGAAATGGCAGAGAACTCTTAGATGAGGGAATTGTTGCCACTACTGTCACTGAAAGGGAAAAGGAGGCCTACAAATGAGAAGTGAATAGTGGGAGATCACCCAGAGAGTTGCACTGAGGTGCATTTCTGTTCATCATATCAACCCCACTGATGTTACTGAAATGAAAACTGAGGCCTGGAAAGCAGAGTTAAGTGCTTCAAGAGAATCCCAAGGGCTCAAGTGTCCACATAAAGCATATATTTCTCCTAGGTCTTTCACTTCAAGAGAAATTGAGGTCCAGAACCCTGAAGTGACAGTTAAGAATTCATCCCTAACTGGTAGAAATTTCTCAAAGAAATGAGTCCTAGGCCCTGATTGCACTGAAAGGGACACTGAGATCGTGCAAGCCTATTGAACTGGTGTGATATCATACACAATCAGGTAGACAACCCTCCCAGAAATGGTCCTAGCCCCTGCTTTCCCTGTAAGTTAATCTGAGACCTGAAAAGCATATATGAACTGAGGTGAAATCATACAGATCCTTTCAGGGAGGGCATCTCCGATCAGGGAGTCTCATCCCCTGATGTTAAGGAGAGGGTAGCTGAGACTTGGAAATGTAAATTGAGTGGAGTGAGATCAGCCATTGGCTGGCAGTCCCCTCTCAGATAATGGGCATGTATTCCCTGCTATCACTGAAAGGGACAATGAGGCCTTGAAACGTGACAGGAATGTGAGAGATCCCCCACTGGCTGGCACTCAGAGGCATATCAGATCATGGAATCCAAAAGCTTGATGTTACACAAAGGGAAACTGAGGCCTTGAAAGCAGAGGTGACTGCTAGGAGATAACATAAACTCTTCAAATTTCCACAATGGCCACATACTTTAACCAAAGTCTTTCACAGAAAGAGAACACGAGGTTCAGAAAACTGAACTGTGTGTTATGAATTCACCCAAAAGCTGGCAGAAATTTGTCACATGATTTGGTCCTAGGCAGTGATGTCACTGAAAGGGACAGTGAGGTATAGGAAATTTCAGTGACTTTCATGAGATAATACATAAACTGGCCAACGCCTCTCATAAAATGGTATCCTTTTACAAGTGTTCACAAAAAGGGATGAAGACGTTTGGAAATTTGAAATAACTGCTGAGAGGTCACACAGATGGGGGCACTAAGGTGTAACTCAAATCACACAGTTCAAGGCCCTGCTGTTAGTGAAAGGGTAACTGAGGTCTAGAAATCTGAAATGAGTGGTGTGAGATCACAAAGAATCAGTCAGGGCTCATTTAAGTCCTCAAAGTGAAACCTGGGCTGGCAGTACCGGCGAATCTGAGGCCCAGACATATGAATTGACTGTCAACAATGTATGCCTGAGATGTCAGATAACTCTTAGATAAGGGAATCCTTGCCACTACTGTCACTGAAAGGGAAAACGAGGCCTACAAATCTGAAGTGAATGTTGGGAGATTACCCAGAGAGTTGCAGTGAGGTGCATTTCTGATCATCTTGTCCACCACTATGATGATACCGAAATGGAAACTGAGTCCTGGAAAGCAGAGTTAAGTGCTTGAAGAGAATCCCAAGGGCTCAAGTGTCCACATGGAGAATATACTTCATCCTAGCTCTTTCACTACAAGAGAAATTGAGGCGCAGAAACCAGAAGTGACAGTTCAGAATTCATCCCTAACTGGTAGAAATTTCTCAGAGAAATGAGTCCTAGGCCCTGATTGCACTGAAAGGGACACTGAGATCGTGCAAGCCTATTGAACTGGTGTGATATCATACAGAATCAGGCAGACACCCCTCCCAGAAATGAGTCCTAGCCCCTGCTTTCCCTGTAAGTTAATCTGAGACCTGAGAAGCCTATGTGAACTGAGGTGTAATTACCCAGATCCTTTCAGGGAGAGGCATCTCAGATCATGGAGTCTCATCCCCTCGTGTTAAGGAGAGGGTAGGTGAGACTTGGAAATGTAAACTGAGTGGAGTGAGATCAGTCATTGGCTGGTAGACCCCTCTCAGCTAATGGGCATGTATTCCCTGCTATCACTGAAAGGGACAATGAGGCCTTCAAATGTGAGAGATCCCCCACTGGCTGGCACTCAGAGGCATATCAGATCATGGAGTCCAAACCCCTGCTGTTACAGAAAGGGAAACTGAGACCTTGAAACCAGAGGTGATTCCTAGGAGATAACACAAATTCTTCCAGTATCCACAATGGCCACATACTTTAACCAAAGACATTCATGGAAAAAGAACACGAGGTTCAGAAAACTGAACTGTGTGTTACGAATTCACCCAATACCTGGCAGAAATTTCTCACATGCTTTGGTCCTAGGCACTCATGTCAGTGAAAGGGACAGTGAGATCTACGAAATTTCAGTGACTTTCATGAGATAATACACAAGCTGGCAAAAACCGCTCACAGAATGGAATCATTTTCCAAGTGTTTACAAAAAGGAATGATGATGTGTAGAAATTTGAAGTGACTGCTGAGAGGTCACCCAGAAAGGGGCAGTAAGTTGCAACTCAAATCGGACAGTCCAAGTCCCTGATGTTAGTGAAAGGGAAACTGAGGTTTAGAAAGCTGAAATGACTGGGGAGATCCCACAGAATCAACAAGGGCCCATTTAATACCTAAATTTTATACCAGGGCTGCCAATGCAGGGGAAACCGAGGCCCAGTCACATGAACTGACTGTTAACAATGGATCCCTGAGATGGCAGATCCCTCTCAGATAAGGAAATCCCTGCCACTGCTGTCACTGACAGGGAACAAGAGGTCTAGAAATCTGCAGTGAATGGTGGGAGAACACACAGAGAGTTGCACTGAGGTGCAGTTGTGATCATCTAGTCCACCCTCTGATGATACTTGAAATGGAAAGTGAGGACTGGAAAGCAGTGTTAAGTAGTTCAAGTGAACCCCAAGGGCTCAAGTGCCCACAGAGAGCATATGCTTTCACCTAGGTCTTTCACTAGAGTAGAAATAGAGGCCTAGAACCCTGAAGTGACACTTAAGAATTCACCTAGAACTGGTAGAAATTTCTCAGAGAAATCAGTCCTAGGCCCTGATTTCTCTGAAAGGGAACACCGAGATCGTGGAAGCCTAATTAAGTCATGTGGTATGATACAAAATCAGGCAGACACCCCTCAGACAAATGAGTCCTACACCCTGCTTTCCCTGTAAGTTCAACTGAGACCTGAGCAGCCTGTATTGACTGATGTGAAATCACCCAGATCCTTTCAGGGAGGGCCATGTCAGATCATGGAGTCTCATCCCTGCTGTTATGGAAAGGGTAACTGAGACATAGAAATCTAAATTGAGTGGAGTGAGATCAGCCATTGGCTGGCAGACCCCTGTCAGATAATGGGCACATATTTCCTGCTATCATTGAAAAGGAAGATGAGGCCTAGATATGTGAGGCGAATGGAAGAGATCCCCTACTGGCTTGCACTCAGAGGCATATCACATCATGGAGTCCAATTCCCTGCTGTTACAGAGAGGGAAACTGAGGCCCTGAAACCAGAGGTGACTGGTGTGAGATGACACAAAGTCTTCCTGTGCCCACAATGTTCACATACTTGAACCAAGCTCTATCACAGAAAGAGAAATCGAGGTGGAGAAAACTGAACTGTGTGTTATGAATTCACCCAATACCTGGCAGAAATTTCTCACAAGATTTGGTCCTAGGCACTCATGTCAGCGAAAAGGGACAATGACGCCTTGGAAATTTCAGTGACTTTTCAGAGATACTACACAAGCTGGCAAAAACCACTGAGAGAATAGAATCTTTTCCAAGTTTTCACAAAAAGGAATAATGAGGTGTACGAATGTGAAGTGACTAGTGAGAGGTCACCCAGAAGGGGGCAGTAAGGTGCAGCTCAAATCAGACAGTCCAAGCCCCTACTCTTAGTGAAAGGGAAATTGAGGTTTAGAAATCTGAAATGACTGGTGTGAGATCCCACAGAATCAGCCAGGGTCCATTTAAGACCTCAATTTTAAACCAGGGCTGCCAATGCAGGGGAAACTGAGGCCTAGACACATGAACTGGTTGTTAAAAATGGTGTGAGCTCCGAAAAAATCATTTAAGACCTCAAGTTTAAACCAGCGCTTCGAATGTAGGAGAACCCGAGGCACAGTCATATGAACTGGCTGTTCAAAATGGATCCCTGAGATGGCAGATCCCTCTCAGATAAGGGAATCCTTGCCACTGCTGTCACTGAAAAGGAAAACGAGGCCTACAAATCGGAAGTGAATGTGGGAGATCACCCAGAGAGTTGCAGTGAGGTGCATTTCTGATCTCATGTCCACCACTATGATGATACTGAAATGGAAACTGAGGCCTAGAACACAGAGTTAAGTGCTTCAAGAGAATCCCAAGGCTGAAGTGTCCACATAGAGCATATACTTTCTCCTAGGTCTTTCACTTCAAGAGAAATTGAGGCCCAGAACCCTGAAGTGACACTTAAGACTTCACCTAGAACTGGCAGAAATTTCTCAGAGAAATAAGTCCTAGGCCCTGATTGCACTGAAAGGGACACTGAGATCGTGCAGGCCTATCGAACTGGTGTGATATCATACACAATGAGGCAGACACCCCTCCCATAAATGAGTCCTTTCCCCTGCTTTCCCTGTAAGTTAATATGAGACCTCAGAAGCCTATAAGAACTGAGGTGAAATCACCCAGATCCTTTCAGGGAGGGCCATCTCAGATCATGGAGTCTCATCCCCTGGTGTTAAGGAGAGGGTAGCTGAGACTTGGAAAATTAAATTGAGTGCAGTGAGATCAGCCATTGGCTGGCAGTCCCCTCTCAGATAATGGGCATGTATTTCCTGCTCTCACTAAAAGGAACAATGAGGCCTCCAAATGTGAGATGAATTTGAGACATTCCCCCCCGGGTTGGCACTCAGAGGCATATCAGATCATGGAGTCCAACCCCCTGCTGTTACAGAAAGGGTAACTGAGGCCTTGAAACCAGAGGTGACTGCTAGGAGATAACACAAAGTCTTCAAGTGTCCACAATGTCCACATACTTTAACCAAGGTCTTTCATGGAAAGAGAACATTAGGTTCAGAAAACTGAATTATGTGTTATGAATTCACCCAAAAGCTGGCAGAAATTTCTCACACAATTTGGTCATAGGCACTGATGTCAGTATAGGGGACAGTGAGATTTAGGAAATTCAGTGAGATTCATGAGATAATACATAAGCTGGCAGAAACCTCTCATATAATGGAATCCTTTTACAAGTGTTCACAAAAAGGGATGATGATGTATAGAAATTTGAATCGAGTGCTGAGAGGTCACCCAGATGGGGGAACTAAGCTATAACTCAAATCACACAGTCCAAGCCCCTGCTGTTAGTGAAAGGGAAACTGAGGTCTAGAAATCTGAAATGAGTGGTGTGAGATCACAAAGAATCACTCAAGGCCCATTTAAGTCCACAATGTTAAACCAGGCCTGGCAATACAGGGGAATCTGAGGCCCAGACATATGAATTGACTGTCAACAATGAATCCCTGAGAGGGCAGATAACTCTTAGATAAGGGAATCCTTGCCACTACTGTCACTGAAAGGGAAAACGAGGCCTACAAATCTGAAGTGAATGGTTGGAGATAACCCAGAGAGTTGCAGTGAGATGCATTTCTGATAATCGAGTCCACCCCACTGATGTTACTGAAATGGAAACTGAGGCCTGGAAAGCACAGTTAAGTGCTTCAAGAGAATCCCAAGGGCTTATGTGTCCACATAGAGCATATACTTTCTCCTAGGTCTTTCACTTCAAGAGAAATTGACGCACTGAACTCTGAAGTGATAGTTAAGAATTCACCCATAACTGGTAGAAATTTCTCAGAGAAATGAGTCCTAGGCCCTGATTGTACTGAAAGGGACACTGAGATCCTGCAAGCCTATTGAACTTGTGTTATCATACACAATCAGGCAGACATTCCTTCCATAATTGAGTCCTCGCCCCTGCTTTCCCTCCAAGTTAATCTGAGACCCGAGAAGCCTACATGAACTGAGGTGAAATCACCCAGATCCTTTCAGGGAGGGCCATCTGAGATCCTGGAGTCTCATCCCCTGGTGTTAAGGAGAGGGTAGCTGAGACTTGCAAATGTAAATTGAGTGCAGTGAGATCAGCCATTGGCTGCCAGTCCCGTATCAGATAATGGGCATGTATTCCCTGCTATCACTGAAAGGGGGCAATGAGGTCTTCAAATGTGTGAGATCCCCGACTGGCTGGCACTCAGAGGCATCTCAGATCATGGAATCCAAACCCCTGCTGTTACAGAAAGCGAAACTGAGGCCTGGAAACCTGAGGTCACTGGTGTCAGATGACACAAAGTCTTCAAGTGTCGACAATGGCCACATACTTTAACCAAGTTCTTTCACGGAAAGAGAACACGAGGTTCAGAAAACTGAACTGTGTGTTTGAATTCACCCAAAAGCTGGCAGAAATTTCTCTCATGATTTGGTCCTTTGCACAGATATCAGTGAAAGGGACAGTTAGGCCAAGGAAATTTCAGTGACGTCCATGAGATAATACATAGCTGGCTAAAAACTCTCATGAAATGGTATTCTTTTACAAGTGTTCACAAAAAGGGATGATGATGTGGTGGAAATTTGAAGTGACTGCTGAGAGGTCACCCAGGTGGGGGCACTAAGGTGCAACTCAAATACACAGTCCAAGCCTCTGTTGTTAGTGAAAGGGAAACTGAGGCCTTGAAATCTAAGGTCACTGGTATCAGATAACACAAAGTCTTCAAGTCTCCACAATGGCCACATACTTTCACCAAGGTCTTTCACGGAAAGAGAACACGAGGTTCAGAGAACTGAACTGTGTGTTACAAATTCACCCAAAAGCTGGGAGAAATTTCTCACATGATTTGGTTCTAGCAGCGATGTCAGTGAAAGCAACATGAGGCTAGGAAATTTCAGTGACTTTCATGAGACAATACATAAGCTGGCAAAAACCTCTCATATAATGGAATCCTTTTACAAGTGTTCACAAAAAGGGATGATGATGTGTGGAAATTTGAAGTGACTGCTGAGAGGTCACCTAAATGGGGGCACTAAGGTGCTACTCAAATCACACAGTCCAAGCCCCGCTGTTAATGAAAGGGAAACTGAGGCCTAGAAATGTGAAATGGGTGGTGTGAGATCACAAAGATTAGTCAGGGCTATTTATGTCCTAAATTTTGAACCAGGATTGCCAATGGAGGAATCCGAGGCCCAGATATAATGATGACTGTCAACAATGTATCCCTGAGATGGCAGATAACTTTTACATAAGGGAATCCTTGCCACTACTGTCACTGAAAGGGAAAAAGAGGCCTACAAATCTGAAGTGAATGGGGAGATCACCAGAGAGTTGCAATGAGGTGCATTTCTGATCATCGAGTCCACCACTGATGTTACTGAAATGGAAACTGAGGCTGAAAGCACAGTTAAGTAATTCATGAGAATCCGAAGGGCTCAAGTGTCCACATAGAGCATATACTTTCTCCTAGGTCTTTCACTTCAAGAGAAATTGAGGCCTAGAACCCTGAAGTGACAGTTAAGAATTCATCCATCACTGGCAGAAATTTCTCAGAAAATAGTCCTAGGCCTGATTGCACTGAAAGGGCACTGAGATCGTGCAAGCCTATTGAACTGGTGTGATATCATACCAATCAGGCAGACACCCTCCCATACATGAGTCCTAGCTCCTGCTTTCCTGTAAGTTAATCAGAGACTGAGAAGCCTATATGAACTGAGGTGAAATCACCTAGATCCTTTAGGTAGGGCATCTCAGATCAGGAGTCTCATCCCTGTTGTTAAGGAGAGGGTAGCTGAGACTTGGAAATGTAAATTGAGAGGAGTGAGATCAGCCATTGGCTGGCAGTCCCCTCTCAGATGATGGGCATGTATTCCCTGCTATCACTGAACGGGACAATGAGGCCTTCAAATGTGAGAGATCCCCCACTGGCTGGCACTCAGAGGCATATCAGATGATGGAGCTCAACCCCTGCTGTTACAGAAAGGGAAACTGAGGCTTGAAACCAGAGCTGACTCCTAGGAGATAACACAAATCTTCAAGTGTCACAATGGCCATTCTTACCCAAGGACTTTCATGGAAAAGAACACGAGGTTCAGAAACTGAACTGTGTGTTATGAATTCACCAAAAGCTGGCAGAAATTTCTCACATGATTTGGTCCTAGGCACTCATGTCAGCGAAAGCGACAGTGAGGCTAGGAAATTTCAGTGACTTTCATGAGTAATACATAAGCCGGCAAAAACCCTCAGAAATGGAATCCTTTTCCAAGTGTTTACAAAAGGGATGATGATATCTAGAAATTTGAAGTGACTGCTGAGAGTCACCAGATGGGGGCACTAAGGTATCACTCAAATCACACAGTTCAGCCCTGCTGTTAGTGAAAGGGAAACTGAGGTCTAGAAATCTGAAATGATGGTGTGAGATCACAAAAAATCAGTCAGGGCCTATTTATATCCGCAATTATAAAACCGGGCTGCCAATGCAGGAAACCGAGGCCCATTCATATCAACTGACTGTCAGAATATATCCCTGAGGTGGCAGATTCCTCTCAGATAAGGGAATCCTTGCCACTACTGTCACCGAAGGAGAAGATGAGGCCTACATATCTCAACTGAATGGTGGGAGATCCAGAGAGTTGCACTGAGGTGCATTTTGATCATGGAGTTCACCCCACTGATGTTACTGAAATGGAAACTGAGGCCTGGAAAGCAGAGTTAAGTGCTCAAGAGAATCCCAAGGGCTCAAGTATCCACATAGAGTATATAGTTTCTCCTAGGTCTTTCACTTCAAGAGAAATTGATGGCCAGAACCTGAAGTGACACTTAAGAATTCATCCTTCACTGGCAGAAATTTCTCAGAGAAATGAGTCCTAGGTCCTGATTGCACTGAAAGGGACACTGACATGGTGTAAGCCTATTGAACTGTTCTGATATTATACAATCAGGCAGACACCCCTCCCATACATGAGTCCTTTCCCGTGCTTTCCCTGTAAGTTAATATGAGACCTCAGAAGTATAAGAACTGAGGTGAAATCACCCAGATCCTTTCAGGGAGGCCATCTCAGATCATGGAGTCTCATCCCTGGTGTTAAGGAGAGGGTAGCTGAGACATGGAAATTAAATTGAGTGCACTGAGATCAGCCATTGGCTGGCAGTCCCTCTCAGATGGGCATGTATTCCCTGCTTTTACTCAAAGGGACAATGAGGCCCTAAATGTGAGAGATCCCCCACTGGCTGGCACTCAGAGGCATGTCAGATCATGGAGTCCAACCCCCTGCTGTTACAGAAAGGGAAACTGAGGACTTGAAACCTGAGGTCACTGGTGAGACACAAAATCTTCAACTGTCCACAATGTACACATACTTTAACCAGGATTTTTACGGAAATAGAACACAAGGTCAGAAAACTGAACTGTGTGTTATGAATTCACCCAAAAGCTGGCAGACATTTCTCACATGACTTGGTCCTAGGCACTGATGTCAGTGAAGGGGACATTGAGATCTAGGAAATTTCAATGACTTTCATGAGATAATATATAAGCTGGCAAAAACCTCTCATTTAATGGAATCCTTTTACAAGTGTTCAGAAAAATGAATGATGATGTGTGAAATTGATGTGACTGCTGAGAGGTCACCCACATGGGGCACAAGGTGCTAAGTGAAATCACACAGTCAAGCCCCTGCTCTTAGTGAAAGGGAAACTGAGGTCTAGAAATCTGAAATGAGTGGTGTGAGATCACAAAGAATCAGTCAGGGCCCATTAATTCCTCAATGTTAACCAGGGCTGGCAATACTAGGGAATCTGAGGCCCAGACATATGAATTGACTGTCAACAATGTATCCCTGAGATGACAGATAACTCTTAGACAAGGGAATCCTTGCCACTACTGTCACTGAAAGGGAAAACGAGGCTTACAAATCTGAACTCATGGTGGAGATCACCCAGAGAGTTGCAGTGACGTGCATTTCTGATCATCATGTCCACCACTATGATGATACTGAAATGGAAACTGAGGCCTGGAAAGCAGAGTTAAGTGCTTCAAGAGAATCCCAAGGGCTCAAGTGTCCACATAGAGCATATACTTTCTCTTCGGTCTATACTTCAAGAAAATTGAGGCCCAGAACCTGAAGTGACACTTAAGAATTCACCGTAACGGGCAGAAATTTCTCAGAGAAATGAGTCCTAGGCCCTGATTGCACTGAAAGGGAGACTTAGATCATGTAAGCCTGTTGAACTGGTGTGATATCATATACAATCAGGCATATACCCCTCTCATAAATGAGTCTAGACCCTGCTTTCCCTGTAAGTTAATCTGAGACCTGAGAAGCCTATAGGAACTGAGGTGAAATCACCCAGATCCTTTCAGGGAGGGCCATCTCAGATCATGGAGTCTCATCTCCTGGTGTTAAGGAGAGGGTAGCTGAGACTTGGAAATGTAAACTGAGTGGAGTGAGATCAGCCATTGCGTGGCAGACCCATCTCAGATAATGGGCAAATATTCACGACTATCACTGAAAGGGAAGATGAGGCCTAAATATGTGAGGTGGATGGGAGACATCCTACACTGCTGCACTCTGAGGTATATCACATCATGCAGTCCAACCCCCTGCTGTTACAGAGAGGGAACTGAGGACCTGAACCCAGAGGTGACTGGTGTGAGATGACACAAAGTCTTCAAGTGCCCACAATGTTCACATACTTGAACCAAGGTCTTCACGGAAAGAGAAATCGAGGTGGAGAATACTGAACTGTGTGTCATGAATTCACCCAATAGCTGGAAGAAATTTCTCACAAGATTTGGTCCTAGGCACTAATCTCAGCGAAAGGGACACTGAGGCCTAGGAAATTTCAGTGACTTTTATGAGACACTACACAAGGTGGCAAAAACTCTCAATAATGGAATCTTTTGCCAAGTTTTCACAAAAAGGGATAATGAGGTGCAGAAATTTGAAATGACTGGTGAGGTCACCCAGAATGAGGAAGTAAGGCGCAACTCAAATCAGACAGTCAAGCTCCTGCGTTAGTGAAAGGGAAAACTGAGGTTTGAAATCTGAAAGGACTGGTGTGAGATCCTACAGAATCAGCCAGGCCCAGTTAAGACCTCAATTTGAAACCAGGGCTGCCAATGCAGGGGAAAGCGAGGCCAGACAGATGAACTCACTGTTAAAAATTAATCCCTGAGAGGGAAGATCCCTCTCACATAAGGAAATCCCTGCCACTGCTGTCACTGAAAGGGAAGATGAGGCCTACAAATCTGAATGAATGGTGGGAGAACACCCAGAGAGTGGCAGTGAGGTGCATTTCTGATCATCAAGTCTACCTGTCTGATGATATAGTAATGGAAATTGAGGACTGGAAAGCAGAGTTAAGTGGTTCAAGAGAACCCCAAGGGTTCAAGTGCCACAGAGAGCACCTACTTCACCTAGGTCTTTCATTGAGGAAATGGAGGCCCAGAACCCTGAAGTGACACTTAAGAATTCACCTAGCACTGGTTGAAATTTCTCAGAGAAATGAGTCCAAGGCCCTGATTTCACTGAAAGGGACACCGACATCGTGGAAGCCTAATTAAGTGGTGTGATTATTATACACAATCAAGCAGACACCCCTCAAATCAATGAGTCCCAGCCCCTGCTTTCCCTGTAAGTTAATCTGAGACCTGAGAAGCCTATAGGAACTGAGGTGAAATCACCCAGATCCTTTCAGGGAGGGGCATCTCAGATCATGGAGTCTCATCCCTGGTGTTATGGTAAGTGTAACTGTGACATAGAAATCTAAATTGAGTGGAGTGAGTTCAGCCATTGGCTGGCAGACCCCTCTCAGATGATGGGCATATATTCCCTGCTATCACTGAAAGCGAAGATGAGGCCTAGATATGTTAGGTGAATGTTAGAGATGCCCCACTGGCTGGAACTCAGAGGCATATCACATCATGGAGTCCAAACACCTGCTGTTACAGAGAGGGAAACTGAGGCCCTGAAATAAGAGTTGACTGATGTGAGATGACACAAAGTCTTCAAGTGCCCACAGTGTTCACATACTTGAACCAAGGTCTGTCATAGAAAGAGAAATCGAGGTGCAGAACCCTTAACTTTGTGTTACGAATTCACCGAAAAGCTGGCACAAATTTCTCACAAGATTTGGTCGTAGGCAATAATGTCAGCGAAAGGGACACTGAGGCGTAGGAAATTTCAGTGACTTTTCTGAGATAATACACGAGCTCAAAAAACCTCTTAGATAATGGAATCTTTTGCGAAATTTTCACAAAAAGGCTAATGAGGTGTACAAATTTGAAGTAACTGGTGAGAGGTCACCCAGAATTCGGCATCAAGGTGCAAATCAAATCAGACAGTCCAAGCCACTGCTGTTAGTGAAAGGGAAACTGAGGTTTAGAAATCTGAAATGATTGGTGTTAGATCCCACAGAATCAGCCCGGGCCCATTTAAGACCTCAATTTTTAACCAGGGCTGCCAATGCAGGGGAAACTGAGGCCCAGACACATGAACAGGCTTTTAAAAATGGATCCCTGAGAGGGCAGATCCCTCTCAGATAAGGAAATCCCTGCCACTGCTGTCACTGAAAGGGAAGACGAGGCCTACAAATCTGAACTGAATGATGGGAGAACATGCAGACAGTTGCAGTTAGGTGCCGTTGTGATCATCGAGTCAACCCCTCTGATGATACTGAAATGGAAAGTGAGGACTGGAAAGCAGTGTTAAGCGGTTCAAGTGAACGCCAAGGGCTCAAGTGCGCACAAAGATCATATACTTTCATCTAGGTCTTTCACTTGAGGAGAAAGGGAGGCCCAGAACCCTGAAGTGACAGTTAAGAATTCATCCCTAACTGGCAGAAATTTCTCAGACAAATCAGTCCTAGGACCTGATGACTCTAAAAGGGGACAACGAGATTGTGGAAGCCTAATTAAGTGGTGTGATATCATACACACTCAGGCAGACACCCCTCAGATCAATGAGTCCTACACCCTGCATTCCCTGTAAGTTCAACTGAGACCTGAGAAGCCTGTATTGACTGATGTGAAATCAACCAGATCCTTTCAGGGAGGGCCATCTCAGATCATGGAGTCTCATCCCTGGTGTTGAGGAGAGCTGATTGGAAATGTAAATTGAGTGGAGTGAGATCAGCCATTGGCTGGCAGTCCCCTCTCAGCTAATGGGCATGTATTCCCTGCTATCACTGAAAGGGACAATAGGCCTCAAATGTGAGAGATCCCCACTGGCTGGCACTCAGAGGCATATCCGATCATGGAGTCCAACCCCCTGCTGTTACATAAGGGGAAACTGAGGCCTTGAAGCCAGAGGTGACTGCTAGGAGATAACACAACGTCTTCAAGTGTCCACAATGGCCATATACTTTAACCAAGGTCTATCACAGAAAGAGAACACGAGGTTCAGAAAACTGAACTGTGTGTTATGAATTCACCCAAAAGCCGGCAGAAATTTCTCACATGATTTGGTCCTAGGCACTCATGTCAGTGAAAGGGACAGTGAGGTCTAGGAAATTTCAGTGACTTTCATGAGATAATATGTAAGCTGGCAGAAACCTCTCATATAATGGTATCCTTTTACAGTGTTCACAAAAGGGATGATGATGTGGAAATTTGAAGTGACTGCTGAGAGGTCACCCAGATGGGGGCACTAAGGTGCAAGTCAAATCACATAGTCCAAGTCCCTGCTGTTAGTGAAAGGGAAACTGAGGTCTAGAAATCTGAAATGAGTGGTGTGAGATCACAAGAATCAGTCAGGGCCCATTTAAGTCCTCAATGTTAAACCAGGCTGGCAATACAGGGAAACTGAGGCCCAGACATATGAATGATTGTCAACAATGTATCCCTGAGATGGCAGATAACTCTTAGGTAAGGGAATCCTTGCCACTATTGTCACTAAAAGGGAAAACCAGGACTACAAATCTGAACTGAATGGTGGGAGATCACCCAGAGAGTTGCAGTGAGGTGCATTTCTGGTCCTCATGTCCACCAGTATGATGACAGTGAAATGGAAACTGAGGCCTGGAAAGCAGATTTAAGTGCTTCAAGAGAATCCCAAGGGCTCAAGTGTCCAAATAGAGCATATACTTTCTACTAGGTCTTTCATTTGACGAGAAATTGAGGCCCAGAACCCTGAAGTGAGAGTTAAGAATTCATTCCTAACTGGCAAAAATTTCTCAGAGAAATGAGTCCCGGGCCCTGATTGCACTGAAAGGGACACTGAGATCGTGCAAGCCTATTGAACTGGTGTGATATCATACACAATCAGGCACACACCCCTCCCAGAAATGAGTCCTAGCCCCTGCTTTCCCTGTAAGTTAATCTGAGACCTGAGAAGCCTATATGAACTGAGGTGAAATCACCGAGATCCTTTCAGGGAGGGCCATCTCAGATCAGGGAGTCTCATCCCCTGGTGTTAAGGAGAGGGTAGCTGAGACTTGGAAATGTAAATTGAGTGGAGTGAGATCAGCCATTGACTGGCAGTCCCCTCTCAGCTAATGGGCATGTATTCCCTGCTATCACTGAAAGGGACAATGAGGCCTTCAAAAGCGAGATGAATGTGAGAGATCCCCCACTGGCTGGCACTCAGGGGCCTATCAGATCATGGAGTTCAAAACACTGATGTTACACAAAGGAAAACTGAAGCCTTGAAACCTAAGGTCCCTGCTGTCAGATAACGCAAAGTCTCCAAGTGTCCATAATGGGCACATACTTTAACCAAGGACTTTCATGGAAAAAGAACACAAGGTTCAGAAACCTGAACTGGGTGTTATGAATTCACCCAACAGCTGGCAGAAATAATTTCTCACATGATTTGGTCCTATGCACTCATGTCAGTGAAAGAGACAGTGAGGGCTAGGAAATTTCAGTGACTTTCATGAGATAATGCACAAGCTGGCAAAAACCTCTCAGAAAATGGATTCCTTTTCCAAGTGTTTACAAAAAGGAATGATGATGTGTAGAAATTTGAAGTGACTGCTGAGAGGTCACCCAGATGGGGGCACTAAGGTGCCACTCAAATCACACTGTCCAAGCCCCTGCTGTTAGTGAAAGGGAAACTGAGGTCTAGAATTCTGAAATGAGTGGTGTGAGATCACAAAGAATCAGTGAGGGCCCATTTAAGTCCTCAAAGTTAAACCAGGGCTGGCAATACAGGCAATCGGAGGCCCATTTACACGAACTGACTGTCAAGAATATATCCGTGACATGGCAGATTCCTCTCAGACAAGGGAATCCTTGCCACTACTGTCACAAAAGGAGAAGATGAGGCCTAAAATCTGAACTGAATGGTGCGAGATCACCCAGAGAGTTGCAGTGACGTGCATTGCTGATCCTCGAGTCCACCCCACTGATGTTACTGAAATGGAAACTGAGGCCTGGAAACCAGAGTTAAGTGCTTCAAGAGAATTCCAAGGGCTCAAGTGTCCACATAGAGCATATACTTTCTCCTAGGTCTTTTACTTCAAGAGAAATTGAGGACCAGAACCCTGAAGTGATAGTTAAGAATTCATCCGTAAGCGGCAGAAATTTCTCAGAGAAATGAGTCCTAGGCCCTGATTGCACTGAAAGGGACACTGAGATCGTGCAAGTCTATTGAACTGGTGTGATATCATACACAATCAGGCAGACACCCCTCCCAGAAACGAGTCCCAGCCCCGCTTTCCCTGTAGTTAATCTGAGACCTGAGAAGCCTATAGGAACTGAGGTGAAATCACCCAGATCCTTACAGGGAGGGCCATCTCAGATCCTACAGTCTCATCCCCTGGTGTTAAGGAGAGGGTAGCTGAGACTTGGAAATGTAAATTGAGTAGAGTGTGATCAGCCATTGGCTGGCAGTCCCCTCTCAGCTAATGAGCATGTATTCCCTGCTATCACTGAAAGGGACAATGAGGCCTAGAAATGTGACAGGAATGTGAGAGATCCCCCACTGGCTGGCACTCAGAGGCATATCACATCATGGAACCCAACAGCTTGATGTTACACAAAGGGAAACTGAGGCCTTGAAAGCTGAGGTGACTGCTAGGAGAAAACACAAAGTCTTCAAGTGTCCACAATGGCCACATACTTTAATCAAGGTCTTTCATGGAAAGAGAACACGAGGTTCAGAAAACTGAACTGTGGGTTATGAATTCACCCAAAAGCTGGCAGAAATTTCTCAGATTATTTGGTCCTAGGCCATGACGTCACTGAAAGGGACAGTGAGGTCTAGGAAATTTCAGTGACTTTCATGAGATAATACATAAGCTGGCAAAACCCTCTCAGAAAATGGAATCTTTTCCAAGTGTTTCCAAAAAGGATGATGATATCAAGAAATTTGAAGTGACTGCTGAGAGGTCACCCAGATGGGGGCTAAGGTGCACTCAAATCACACAGTTCAGCCCCTGCTGTTAGTGAAAGGGAAACTGAGGTCTAGAAATCTGAAATGACTGTGTGAGATCACAAAGAATCAGTCAGGGCCCATTTAAGTCCTCAATGTTAAACCAGGGCTGGCAATACAGACCAATCGAGGCCATTCACACGAACTGACTGTCAAGAATATATCCGTGACATGGCAGATTCCTCTCAGACAAGGAATCCTTGCCACTACTGTCACAAAGGAGAAGATGAGGCCTAGAAATCTGAACTGAATGGTGGGAGATCACCCAGAGAGTTGCAGTGAGTGCATTGCTGATCCTCGAGTCCACCCCACTGATGTTACTGAAATGAAACTGAGGCCTGGAAACCAGAGTTAAGTGCTTCATGAGAATCCAAGAGCTCAAGTGTCCACATAGAGTATATACTTTCTCCTAGGTCTTTCACTTCAAGAGAAATTGAGGCCCAGAACCTGAAGTGACAGTTAAGAATTCATCCTAACTGGCAGAAATTTCTCAGAGAAATGAGTCCTAGGCCCTGATTGCACTGAAAGGGACACTGAGATCGTGCAAGCCTATTGAACTGGTGTGATATCATACACAATCAGGCAGACACCCCTCCAGAAATGAGTCCCAGCCCCTGCTTTCCCTGTAGTCAATCTGAGACCTGAGAAGCCTATAGGAACTGAGGTGAAATCACCCAGATCCTTACAGGGAGGGCCATCTCACATGATAGAGTCTCATCCCCTGGTGTTAAGGAGAGGGTAGCTGAGACTTGGAAATGTAAACTGAGTGGAGTGAGATCAGCCATTGGCTGGCAGACCCCTCTCAGATAATGGGCATGTATTCCCTGCTATCACTGAAAGGTCAATGAGGCCTCCAAATGTGAGATGAATGTGAGAGATCCCCACTGGCTGGCACTCAGAGGCATATAAGATCATGGAGTCCAAACCCCTGCTGTTACAGAAGGGAAACTGAGGCCTTGAAACCTGAGGTCACTGGTGTCAGATAACACAAAGTCTTCAAGTGTCCACAATGGTACATACTTTAACCAAGGACTTTCATGGAAAAGAACACGAGGTAGAAACCTGAACTGTGTGTTATGAATTCACCCAAAAGCTGGCAGAAATTTCTCACATGATTTGGTCCAGGCACTCATGTCAGTGAAAGGGACATGAGGCCTAGGAAATTTCAGTGACTTTCATGACATAATACACAAGCTGGCAAAAACCTCTCAGAAATGGAATCCTTTTCCAAGTGTTTACAAAAAGGATGATGATATCTAGAATTTGAAGTGACTGCTGAGAGGTCACCCAGATGGGGGCACTAAGGTGCACTCAAATCACACAGTCCAAGCCCCTGCTGTTAGTGAAAGGGAAATGAGGTCTAGAAATCTGAAATGAGTGGTGTGAGATCGCAAAGAATCAGTCAGGGCCTATTTATGTCCTCAATTTTAAAACCGGGCTGCCAATGCAGGGGAAACCGAGGCCCATTCATATGAACTGACTGTAAAGAATATATCCCTGAGATGGCAGATTCCTCTCACATAAGGGAATCCTTGCCACTACTGTCACTGAAGGAGAAGATGAGGCCTAGAAATCTGACTGAATGGTGGGAGATCCCCAGAGAGTTGCAGTGAGGTGCATTCTGATCATGAGTCCACCCACTGATGTTACTGAAATGGAAACTGAGGCTGGAAAGCAGAGTTAAGTGCTTCAAGAGAATCCAAGGGCTCAAGTACCCATAGAGCATATACTTTCTCCTAGGTCTTTCACTTCAAGAGAAATTGAGGCCCAGAACCCTGAAGTGACAGTTAGAATTCACCATAACTGGAGAAATTTCTCAGAGAAATGAGTCCTAGGCCCTGATTGCACTGAAAGGGACACTGAGATCGTGCAAGCCTATTGAACTGGTGTGATATCATACACAATCAGGCAGACACCCCTCCCAGAAATGAGTCCTAGGCCCTGCTTTCCCTGTGAGTTAATCTGAGACCTGAGAAGCCTATATAACTGAGGTGAAATCACCCAGATCCTTTCAGGGAGGCCATCTCAGATCATGGAGTCTCATCCCCTGGTGTTAAGAGAGGGTAGCTGAGACTTGGAAATGTAAATTGAGTGGAGTGAGATCAGCCATTGGCTGGCAGTCCCCTCTCAGATAATGGGCATGTATTCCCTGCTATCACTGAAAGGACAATGAGGCCTTCAAATGTGAGAGTGAGAGATCCCCCACTGGCTGGCACTCAGAGGCATATCAGATCATGGAGTCCAACCCCTGCTGTTACAGAAGGGAAACTGAGGCCTTGAAACCTGAGGTCACTGGTGTCAGATAACACAAAGTCTTCAAGTGTCCACAATGGCCACATACTTTAACCAAGGTCTTTCATGAAAGAGAACACGAGGTTCAGAAACTGAACTGTGTGTTATGAATTCACCCAAAAGCTGGCAGAAATTTCTCACCGTGATTTGGTCCTAGGCACTCATGTCAGTGAAAGGGACAGTAGGCTAGGAAATTTCAGTGACTTTCATGAGATAATACACAAGCTGGCAAAACCTCTCAGAAATGGAATCCTTTTAGTGTTTACAAAAAGGGATGATGATGTGTAGAAATTTGAAGTGACTGCTGAGAGGCACCCAGATGGGGGCACTAAGGTGCACTCAAATCACACAGTCCAAGCCCTGCTGTTAGTGAAAGGGAAACTGAGGTCTAGAAATGTGAAATGGTGGTATGAGATCACAAAGAATTAGTCAGGGCCTATTTATCCTAAATTTTAACCAGGCTTCCAATGCAGGGGAATCCTAGGCCCAGACATATGAACTGACTGTAAACAATGTATCCCTGAGATGGCAGATAACTCTTAGATAAGGGAATCCCTGCCACTACTGTCACTGAAAGGGAAACGAGGCCTACAAATCTGAACTGATGGTGGAGATCACCCAGAGAGTTGCAGTGAGTGCATTTCTGCTCATTAGTACCCCTCTGATGACATGAAATGGAAATGAGGACTGGAAAGCAGAGTTAAGTGCTTCAAGAGAATCCCAAGGGCTCAAGTGTCCACATAGAGCATATACTTTCACCTAGGTCTTTCAATTGAAGAGAAATGGAGGCCAGAACGCTGAAGTGACACTTAGAATTCATCCTAGAACTGGTAGAAATTTCTCAGAGAAATCGTCCTAGGCCCTGATTTCTCTGAAAGGGAACACGGAGATCTGGAAGCCTAATTAAGTGGCGTATATCACACACAGTCAGGCAGACACCCCTCAGATAAATGAGTCCAAGACCCTGCTTTCCCTGTAAGTTCAACTGATACCTGAGAAGCCTGTAGTGACTGATGTGAAATCACCAGATCCTTTCAGGGAGGGGCATCTCAGATCATGGAGTCATCCTGGTGTTATGGAAAGGGTAACTGAGACATAGAAATCTAAATTGAGTGGAGTGAGATCAGCCATTGGCTGGCCAGACCCTGTCAGCTAATGGGCAATATTCCCTGCTATCACTGAAAGGGAAGATGAGGCCTAGATATGTGAGGTGAATGGGAGACATCCCCACTGGCTGGACTCAGAGGCATATCACATCATGGAGTCCAACCCTGCTGTTACAGAGAGGGAAACTGAGGCCCTGAAATAAGAGTGACTGGTGTGAGATGACACAAAGTCTTCAAGTGCCCACAATGTTCACATACTTGAACCAAGGTCTGTCACAGAAAGAAAACGAGGTGCAGAAACTGAACTGTGTGTTATGAATTCACCAAAAGCTGGCACAAATTTCTCACAAGATTTGGTCTAGGCACTAATGTCAGCGAAAGGGACACTGAGGCTAGGAAATTTCAGTGACTTTTCTGAGATAATACACAAGCTCAAAAAACCTCTTAGAAATGGAATCTTTTGCGAAGTTTTCACAAAAAGGCTAATGAGGTGTCAAATTTGAAGTGACTGGTGAGAGGTCACCCAGAATGGGGTATAAGGTGCAAATCAAATCAGACAGTCCAAGCCCCTGCTGTTAGTGAAAGGGAAACTGAGGTTTAGAAATCTGAAATGACTGGTGTTAGATCCCACAGAATCAGCCAGGGCCCATTTAAGACCTCAATTTTTAACCAGGGCTGCCAATGCAGGGGAAACTGAGGCCCAGACATGAACAGGCTGTTAAAAATGGATCCCTGAGAGGCAGATCCCTCTCAGATAAGGAAATCCCTGCCACTGCTGTCACTGAAAGGGAAGACGAGGCCTACAAATCTGAACTGAATGTGGGAGAACAGCAGACAGTTGCAGTTAGGTGCCTTGTGATCATCGAGTCACCCCTCTGATGATACTGAAATGGAAAGTGAGGACTGGAAAGCAGAGTTAAGCGTTCAAGAGACCCAAGGGCTCAAGTGCCACAAAGCATATACTTTCACCTAGGTCTTTCACTTGAGGAGAAAGGAGGCCAGAACCCTGAAGTGACAGTTAAGAATTCATCCTAACTGGCAGAAATTTCTCAGAGAAATGAGTCCTAGGCCCTGATTGACTGAAAGGGACACGAGATCGTGCAAGCCTAATTAAGTGGTGTGATATCATACACAATCAGGCAGACACCCCTCAGATCAATGAGTCCTAGCCCTGCTTCCCTGTAAGTTCAACTGAGACCTGAGAAGCCTGTATTGACTGATGTGAAATCACCCAGATCCTTTCAGGGAGGGCCATCTCAGATCATGGAGTCTCATCCCCTGGTGTTAAGGAGAGGGTAGCTGAGACTTGAAATGTAAATTGAGTGGAGTGAGATCAGCCATTGGCTGGCAGTCCCCTCTCAGCTAATGGGCATGTATTCCCTGCTATCACTGAAAGGGACAAGGGCCTTCAAATGTGAGAGATCCCCACTGGCTGGCACTCAGAGGCATAAGATCATGGAGTCCAACCCCAGCTGTTACAGAAAGGGAAACTGAGGCCTTGAAACCTGAGGTCACTGGTGTAGATAACACAAAGTCTTCAAGTGTCCACAATGGCCACATACTTTAACCAAGGTCTTTCACGGAAAGAGATCACGAGGTTCAGAAAATGAACTGTGTGTTATGAATTCACCCAAAAGCTGGCAGAAATTTCTCACAGATGATTTGGTCCTAGGCACTATGTCAGTGAAAGGGACAGAGGCTAGGAAATTTCAGTGACTTTCATGACATAATACACAAGCTGGCAGAAACCTCTCATATTATGGAATCCTTTTACAAGTGTTTACAAAAAGGGATGATGATGTGTAGAAATTTGAAGTGACTGCTGAGAGGCCACCCAGATGGGGGTACTAAGGTGCAACTCAAATCAACAGTTCCAAGCCCTGCTGTTAGTGAAAGGGAAACTGAGGTCTAGAAATCTGAAAGTGACTATGAGATCACAAAGAATCAGTCAGGGCCCATTTAAGTCCTCAATTTAAACCAGGCTGCAATGCAGGGGAAACGAGGCCCATTCATATGAATGACTGTCAACAATGTATCCCTGAGATGGCAGATCTCTTAGATAAGGGAATCCTTGCCACTACTGTCACTGAAAGGGAAGAACCTACAAATCTGAAGTGAATGGTGGGAGATCACCCAGAGAGTTGCAGTGAGGTGCATTTCTGATTATCGAGTCCACCACCCTGATGTTATTGAAATGGAAACTGAGGCCTGGAAAGCAGAGTTAAGTGCTTCAAGAGAATCCCAAGGGCTCAAGTGTCCACATAGAGCATATACTTTCTCCTAGGTCTTTCACTTCAAGGAAATTGAGGCCCAGAACCCTGAAGTGACAGTTAAGAATTCATCCTAACTGGCAGAAATTTCCCAGAGAAATGAGTCCTAGGCCCTGATTGCACTGAAAGGGACACTGAGATCGTGCAAGCCTATTGAACTGGTGTGATATCATACACAATCAGGCAGACACCCCTCCCAGAAATGAGTCCTAGCCCCTGCTTTCCCTGTAAGTTAATCTGAGACCTGAGAAGCCTATATGAACTGAGGTGAAATCACCCAGATCCTTTCAGGGAGGGCCATCTCAGATCAGGAGTCTCATTCCCTGGTGTTAAGGAGAGGGTAGCTGAGACTTGGAAATGTAAATTGAGTGGAGTGAGATCAGCCATTGGCTGGCAGTCCCCTCTCAGATAATGGGCATGTATTCCCTGCTATCACTGAAAGGGAATATTAGGCCTAGATATATGAGGTGAATGGAGAGATCCCCCTGGCTGGCACTCAGAGGCATATCACATCATGGAGTCCAACCCCTGCTGTTACAGAGAGAAACTGAGGCCTGAAACCAGAGGTGACTGGTGTGAGATGACACAAAGTCTTCAAGTGCCCACAATGGCACATACTTTAACCAAGGTCTTTTACAGGAAAGAGAAACGAGGTGGAAAAACTGAACTGTGTGTTATGAATTCACCCAAAGCTGGCAGAAATTTCTCACAAGATTTGGTCCTAGGCACTAATGTCAGTGAAAGGGACAGAGGCCTAGGAAATTTCAGTGACTTTTATGAGATACACAAACCAAAAACCTCTCAGATAATGGAATCTTTTCAGGTTTACAAAAAGGGATGAATGAGGTGGAGAAATTTGAAGTGACTGCTGGTGAGAGGTCACCCAGATGGGGCAGTAAGGTGCAAATCACACAGTCCAAGCCCCTGCTGTTAGTGAAAGGGAAACTGAGGTCTAAAATCTGAAATGAGTGGTGTGAGATCACAAAGAATCAGTCAGGGCCTATTTATGTCAATTTTAAACCGGGCTGCCAATGCAGGGGAAACCAGGCCCATCATATGAACTGACTGTAAAAATATATCCCTGAGATGGCAGATTCTCTCAGATAAGGAATCCTTGCCACTACTGTCACTGAAAGGGAATGAGGCCTAGAAATCTGAAGTGAATGGTGGGAGATCACCCAGAGAGTTGCAGTGAGTGCATTTCTGATCATTAGTCCACCCACTGATGTTACTGAAATGGAAACTGAGGCCTGGAAAGCAGAGTTAAGTGCTTCAAGAGAATCAAGGGCCATAGAGCATATACTTTCTCCTAGGTCTTTCACTTCAAGAGAAATGAGGCCCAGAACCCTGAAGTGACACTTAGAATTCACCTAGAACTGGTAGAAATTTCTCAGAGAAATGAGTCCTAGGCCCTGATTTCACTGAAGGTAATTAAGTGGTTGATATACACAATCAGGCAGACACCCCTCAATCAATGAGTCCTAGCCCTGCTTTCCCTGTAAGTTAACTGATACCTGAGAAGCCTATAGGACTGAGTGAAATCACCCAGATCCTTTCAGGGAGGGCATCTCAGATCATGGAGTCTCATCCCTGGTGTTATGGAAGTAAGATAAAATGAGAGTGAGATCAGCCATTGGCTGGCAGACCCCTCTCAGATAATATATTCCCTGCTATCACTGAAAGGGAAGATGAGGCCTAGATATGAGGTGAATGGGAGAGATCCCCACTGGCTGGAACTCAGAGGCATATCACATCATGGAGTCCAAACCCTGCTGTTACAGAGAGGGAAACTGAGGCCCTGAAATAAGAGTTGACTGATGTGAGATGACACAAAGTCTTCAAGTGCCCACAGTGTTCACATACTTGAACCAAGGTCTGTCACAGAAAAGAGGTGCAGAACCTTAACTTTGTGTTATGAATTCACCGAAAAGCTGGCACAAATTTCTCACAAGATTTGGTCGTAGGCAAATAATGTCAGCGAAAGGGACACTGAGGCGTAGGAAATTTCAGTGACTTTTTGAGATAATACACGAGCTCAAAAAACCTCTTAGATAATGGAATCTTTTGCCAAGTTTTCACAAAAAGGATAATGAGGTGGAGAAATTTGAAGTGACTGTGAGAGGTCACCAGAAAGGGGCAGTAAGGTGCAAATCAAATCAGACAGTCCAAGCCCCTGCTGTTAGTGAAAGGGAAACTGAGGTTTAGAAATCTGAAATGACTGGTGTGAGATCCCACAGAATCAGCCAGGGCCCATGTAAGACCTCAATTTTAAACCAGGGCTGCCAATGCAGGGGAAACCGAGGCCAGACTCATGAACTGGCTGTTAAAAATGGATCCCTGAGATGGCATCCCTCTCAGATAAGGAAATCCCTGCCACTGCTGTCACTGAAAGGGAAGACGTGGCCTAGAAATCTGCAGTGAATGGTGGGAGAACACCCAGAGAGTGGCAGTGAGGTGCCTTTGTGATCATCGAGTCCACCCCTCTTATGATCTGAAATGGAAAGTGAGGAGTGGAAAGCATTGTTAAGTGGTTGAAGAGAGCCCAAGGTTAAGTGCCCACAGAGAGCATATACTTTCACCTAGGTCTTTCACTTGAGGAGAAATGGAGGCCCAGAACCCTGAAGTGACACTTAAGAATTCACCTAGAACTCGTAGAATTTCTCAGAGAAACCAGTCCTAGGCCCTGATTTCTCTGAAAGGGAACACTGAGATCGTGGAAGCCTAATTAAGTGGTGTGATATCATACACAATCAGGGAGACACCCCTCAGATCAATGAGTCTTATACCCTGTTTTCCCTGTAAGTTCAACTGAGACCTGAGAAGCCTCTATTGACTGATGTGAAATCACCCAGATCCTTTCAGGGAGGGGCATCTCAGATCATGGAGTCTCATCCCCTGCATTTATGGAAAGGGTAACTGAGACATAGAAATCTAAATTGAGTGGAATGACAGCAGCCATTGGCTGGCAGACCACTGTCAGATAATGGGCATATATGCCCTGCTATCACTGAAAGGGAAGATGAGGCCTAGATTTGTGAGGTGAATGGGAGAGATCACCCAATGGGTGGCACTCAGAGGCATATCACATCATGGAGTCCAACCCTTCTGCTGTTACAGAGAGGGAAACTGAGGCCCTGAAACCAGAGGTGATTGGTGTGAGATGACACAAAGTCTTCAAGTGCCCACAATGTTCACATACTTGAAGCAAGGTCTTTCACAGAAAGAGAAATCGAGGTGGAGAAAACTGAACTGTGTGTTATGAATTCACCCAATAGCTGGAAGAAATTTATCACAAGATTTGGTCTGGCACTAATGTCAGCGAAAGGGACACTGAGGCCTAGGAAATTTCAGTGACGTTTAGAGATACTACACAAGCTGGCAAAAACCTCTCAGATAATGGAATCTTTTGCCAAGTTTTCACAAAAAGGGCTAATGAGGTGTCAAAATTTGAAGTGACTGGTGAGAGGTCACCCAGAATGGGGCACTAAGTGCAACTCAAATCAGACAGTCCAAGCCCTGCTGTTATGAAAGGGAAACTGAGGTTTAGAAAACTGAAAGACTGGTGAGAGATCCCACAGAATCAGCCAGGGCATTTAAGACTCAATTTAAACCAGGCTGTCAATGCAGGGGAAACCGAGGCCCAGTCACATGAACTGACTGTCAAATATCCCTGACATGGCAGATTCCTCTCAGATAAGGGAATCCTTGCCACTGCTGTCACTGAAAGGGAAAACGAGGCCTACAAATCTGAAGTGAATGGTGGAGATCACCCAGAGAGTTGCAGTGAGGTGCATTTCTGATCATCATCACCCCACTGATGTTACTGAAATGGAAACTGAGGCCTGGAAAGCAGAGTTAAGTGCTTCAAGAGAATCCCAAGGGCTCAAGTGTCCACATAGAGCATATACTTTCCTAGGTCTTTCACTTCAAGAGAAATTAGGCCCAGAACCTGAAGTGACAGTTAAGAATTTATCCATAACTGGCAGAAATTTCTCAGAGAAATGAGTCCTAGGCCCTGATTGCACTGAAAGGGACACTGAGATCGTGCAAGCCTATTGAACTGGTGTGATATCATACACAAACAGGCTGACACCCTCCCAGAAATGAGTCCTAGCCCCTGCTTTCCCTGTAAGTTAACTGAGACCTGAGAAGCCTATATGAACTGAGGTGAAATCACCCAGATCCTTTCAGGGAGGGCCATCTCAGATCATGGAGTCTCATCCCTGGTGTTAAGGAGAGGGTAGCTGACACTTGGAAATCTAAATTGAGTGGAGTGAGATCAGCCATTGGCTGGCAGTCCCCTCTCAGATAATGGGCATGTATTCCCTGCTATCACTGAAAGGGACAATGAGGCCTTCAAATGTGAGAGATCCCCCACTGGCTGGCACTCAGAGGCATATCAGATCATGGAGTCCAACCCCCTGCTGTTACAGAAAGGGAAACTGAGGCCTTGAAACCTGAGCTCACTGGTGTCAGATAACACAAAGTCTTCAAGTGTCCACAATGGCACACATTTAACCAAGGACTTTCATGGAAAAAAACACGAGGTTCAGAAACTGAACTGTGTGTTATGAATTCACCCAAAAGCTGGCAGAATTTCTCACATGATTTGGTCCTAGGCACTCATGTCAGTGAAAGGGACAGTGAGGCCTAGGAAATTTCAGTGACTTTCATGAGATAATACACAAGCTGGCAAAACCCTCTCAGAAATGGAATCCTTTTCAAGTGTTTACAAAAAGGGATGATGATAAGAAATTTGAAGTGACTGCTGAGAGGTCACCCAGATGGGGGCACTAAGGTGCACACTCAAATCACACAGTCCAAGCCCCTGCTGTTAGTGAAAGGGAAACTGAGGTCTAGACATCTGAAATGAGTGGTGTGAGATCACAAAGAATCAGTCAGGGCCTATTTATCCTCAATTTAAAACCGGGCTGCCAATGCAGGGGAAACCGAGGCCCATTCATATGAACTGACTGTCAACAATATACCCTGAGATGGCAGATTCTCTCAGATAAGGGAATCCTTGCCACTACTGTCACTGAAGAGAAGATGAGGCCTACAAATCTCAACTGAATGGTGGGAGATCACCCAGAGAGTTGCAGTGAGGTGCATTTCTGATCTCATGTCCACCACTGATGATACTGAAATGGAAACTGAGGCCTGGAAAGCAGAGTTAAGTGCTTCAAGAGAATCCAAGGGCTCAAGTGTCCCATAGAGAGCATATACTTTCTCCTAGGTCTTTCACTTCAAGAGAAATTGAGGCCCAGAACCCTGAAGTGACAGTTCAGAATTCAGCCATAACTGATAGAAATTTCTCAGAGAAGTGAGTCCTAGGCCCTGATTGCACTGAAAGGGACACTGAGATCGTGCAAGCCTATTGAACTGGTGTGATATCATACACAATCAGGCAGACACCCCTCCCAGAAATGAGTCCTAGCCCCTGCTTTCCCTGTAAGTTAATCTGAGACCTGAGAAGCCTATAGGAACTGAGGTGAAATCACCCAGATCCTTTCAGGGAGGCCATCTCAGATCATGGAGTCTCATCCCTGGTGTTAAGGAGAGGGTAGCTGAGACTTGGAAATGTAAATTGAGTGGAGTGAGATCAGCCATTGGCTGGCAGTCCCCTCTCAGATAATGGGCATGTATTCCCTGCTATCACTGAAAGGGACAATGAGGCCTTCAAATGTGAGATGAATGTGAGAGATCCCCCACTGGCTGGCACTCAGAGGCATATCAGATCATGGAGTCCAACCCCTGCTGTTACAGAAAGGGAAACTGAGGCCTTGAAACCTGAGGTGACTGCTGTGATAACACAAAGTCTTCAAGTGTCCACAATGGCCACTTTAACCAAGGTCTTTCATGGAAAGAGAACGAGGTTCAGAAAATGAACTGTGTGTTATGAATTCACCCAAAAGCTGGCAGAAATTTCTCACATGATTTGGTCCTAGGCACTGATCAGTGAAAGGGACAGTGAGGTCTAGGAAATTTCAGTGACTTTCATGAGATAATACATAAGCTGGCAAAACCTCTCATATAATGGAATCCTTTTACAAGTGTTCACAAAAAGGGATGATGTGTAGAAATTTGAAGTGACTGCTGAGAGGTCACCCAGATGGGGGCACTAAGGTGCACTCAAATCACACAGTCCAAGCCCCTGCTGTTAGTGAAAGGGAAACTGAGGTCTAGAAATCTGAAATGAGTGTGTAGATCACAAAGAATCAGTCAGGGCCCATTTAAGTTCAATTTTAAACCAGGGCTGCCAATGCAGGGGAATCGAGGCCCAGACATATGAACTGACTGTCAACAATTATCCCTGAGATGGCAGATAACTCTTAGATAAGGGAATCCTTGCCACTACTGTCACTGAAAGGAAAAAGGCCTAGAAATCTGAAGTGAATGGTGGGAGATCACCCAGAGAGTTGCAGTGAGGTGCATTTCTGATCATCATGTCCACCACTATGATGATACTGAAATGGAAACTGAGGCCTGGAAAGCAGAGTTAAGTGCTTCAAGAATCCCAAGGGCTCAAGTGTCCACATAGAGCATATACTTTCTCCTAGGTCTTTCACTTCAAGAGAAATTGAGGCCCAGAACCCTGAAGTGACAGTTAAGAATTCACCATAACTGGTAGAAATTTCTCAGAGAAATGAGTCCTAGGCCCTGATTGCACTGAAAGGGACACTGAGATCGTGCAAGCCTATTGAACTGGTGTGATATCATACACAATCAGGCAGACACCCCTCCCAAATGAGTCCTAGCCCCTGCTTTCCCTGTAAGTTAATCTGAGACCTGAGAAGCCTATATGAACTGAGGTGAAATCACCCAGATCCTTTCAGGGAGGGCCATCTCAGATCATGGAGTCTCATCCCTGGTGTTAGGAAGGGTAGCTGAGACTTGAAATGTAAATTGAGTGGAGTGAGATCAGCCATTGGCTGGCAGACCCCTCTCAGATAATGGGCATATATTCCCTGCTATCACTGAAAGGGAAGATGAGGCCTAGATATGAGATGAATGGAGAGATCCCCCACTGGCTGGCACTCAGAGGCATATCACATCATGGAGTCCAACCCCTGCTGTTACAGAGAGGGAAACTGAGGCCTGAAATAGAGTGACTGGTGTGAGATGACACAAAGTCTTCAAGTGTCCACAATGTTCACATACTTGAACCAAGGTCTTCACGGAAAGAGAAATCGAGGTGGAGAAAACTGAACTGTGTGTCATGAATTCACCCAATAGCTGGAAGAAATTTCTCACAAGATTTGGTCTAGGCACTAATCTCAGCGAAAGGGACACTGAGGCCTAGGAAATTTCAGTGACTTTGATGAGACACTACACAAGCTGCAAAAACCTCTCAAATAATGGAATCTTTTGCCAAGTTTTCACAAAAAGGGATAATGAGGTGTACAAATTTGAAGTGACTGGTGGAGTCACCCAGAATGGGGCATAAGGTGCAACTCAAATCAGACAGTCCAAGCCCCTGCTGTTAGAGAAAGGGAAACTGAGGTTTAGAAATCTGAAAGACTGGTGTGAGACCTCACAGAATCAGCCA
>NW_027555644.1:0-33108 GCF_003287225.1 Phascolarctos cinereus | reverse complement strand
ATCAAGAATGAAATAAGTAAAACCTAGAGAATATTGTATACAGTAACATGTTTGAAGAATAACTGTGAATGATTAAGTTTTTCTGAGTGTTATAATCAAATCAATTACAAAGGACTTATGAAGGAAGATGCTATTCACCTCCAGAAAAATAACAGATATATGGAAATATGTGTTGTTTGGTTTCACATTCATATATCTGTGTCAAATGGTGGCCTCCTGTAGTGCGGGGGAGGGAGACAGCTTAATCTCAAAATAACAAAAACATTTTTTTTAACTAAAGAAAGAAAGAAACCTCAACAGAAAAGAGAAATGATAAATACTATAGGGGATGTGGAAAAATTGGGTCAGTAATGCACTGTTGTTGGAGTTGGAAACTGGTCCAGCCATTCTGGAGTCACTTGGAACTATGCCCAAAGGGCTATAAAACTGTGCATATATGTATGCATATATGACCCAGCAATACCACTACTAGGTCTATTCCCTAAAAGAGATCAAAGGAAAAGGAAAAGGACTCACATTTACAAAAATATTTATAGCAGCTCTTTTTCTGGTGGCAAAATAAACGGAAATTGAGAGGATGACCATCGATTGGGGAATGGTTTAACAAGTTGTGGTATGTGATTGTGATGGAGTGATTGTGCTATAAGAAATAAGGAGGGGAATGGGTTCAGAAAAACCTTGGAAGAACTATATGAGCTGATGTAAAGTGAAGTGAGCAGAACCAGGAGAACATTGTACACAGTAACAGCAATCTTATGTCAATTAGCCACTCTGATCAAGGCAATGAGCCAAGATAATTTTAAGGGACACCTGATGAAAAATGCTGCTCACCTCCAGAGAGAGAATTGAGGAACTCTGAGTGCAGATTGAAGTATATACTTAAAAAAAAAAGATCAGCTTTGTTTTCTTGTTTGTATGTATGTGTGTGTGTGTGTGTGTGTGTGTGTGTATGTATTGTTGTTGTTTTTGCAACAAGGCTAATACTGAAATGTGTTTTGCTGCAGGAATGATTAATATCATGTTGTTTTCCTTCTCTACGGAGAAGGGAAAGGAAGGAAGGAGAGAATTTAGAACTCAAAAATTTTTTAAAACGAATGTTAATTTTTTTGCATGTAATTTAACAAAATAAATAAAAAATATTAGAAGAGAAAAGATAGAATAATCAAAATGAAAATACACAGGAACATTACAGACAAAATCTAGAGCTTGCTGGGGAAAGAGAAAGTACTTTAAACATCTGAGCCAGCCCTGAAGTCAGGAAGACCTCTGTTCAAATTTGACCCGGAACACTAGATGAGAGACCCTAGGCAGGTCACTTTACCTTTCTGCCTCATTTTCCTCATTTGGAAAATGGGATAATAACAGCATGTACTCCCAGGGTTGTTTTGAGGATCAAATGAGATAATATTTAGAAAGTGCCTGACACCCAGTAGGTGCTTAATAAAAGCTAATTCTCTTCTTCAGTAAAAAAAGGAATTTAAGTCCCCAGGAGCCACAGTCAGATCACACAAGACTTAGCGGTCACCGTCATAAAGGAGCGGCCTGGGAAGCTGGAATACGGTATTCCAAAAGGCAAAAGATAGGCCTTAAACTCAAACGGAGTATAACCCTACATTGGGGTAGGGGTAGCAAGTGGACTTTTAATGAAATTAGAGACTTTCAAGCAGCCGTAATTCAAAGACTGGAATTGTGGAGAAACTTTGAAATACAAGCGGGATTAAAGAGCCCAAGGTCAATAAGAGCGAGCAACTGGAAAGACTTTACGGGATAAAGTGTTGCATTCTAATGAGGCAGAGAGGTGGCTTCAAGTGCCCCCCCCCCGCAAAGAACAGTGGTGTCAGCAGAGGTCAGAGAAGGACCCTAATTTGACGGAGCGCTTGGGATTGAGGTAAAATTGGGGAGGCGTTATCTCCTATAATTGGGGGGGATGTAAACAGAAATCTATACAAATGAGGAAGGGGTGAGGGGAAGAGTCTCTTGAACGAAACCCACTTCGAACTAATGTGGAGGGAGAGGGGCAGAGCCTAACTCTAAATGCGCCGTAACAATAGCAAAGAGTCAAGGATAGTGACTAACCCCCGGACCCAGTATTTAGAACATGGAGAAGGAGCCCCAGGACAGTATCAAGTCTGTCTCTTTTTCTTTCTTTTCTTTCTCTTTCTTTTCCTTCCTTCCTTCCTTCCTTCCTTCCTTCCTTCCTTCCTTCCTTCCTTCCTTCCTTCGTGGGGAGGAGGGGCTGCTCACCCCACTCTTTTCGCCGCCACACCGCCCGTGTCACCCAGCCCGAGACTGACCCGTTCACCATCACCCACAGTGATGCGCTGTGGGGGACCAAAAGCGGCTGCTTCTGCCTCGGACCCCAGTCCCTGGAGCTCCCAGGAAGTCCCCAAGGCGCGGGCTGCCCCACGGATAAGATTCACAACCCTCCCGGGTTTGAGTTTACTGGGTTGGGGTCGCTCGTCCTCACGGCAACAGAGGCGACAACTGGCCCATTGGTGCTCTAGATGACGTCAAAGTTAGCTTTGCCGAAGTAGGTGTGCATCGGCGCCCGAACTCATACCCTGTAGGTCCTCCGTTGGAGGACCCCTAGGCTGGGGCTTGGGAGGAGGAAGTGGAAGTGGCTGCAGCCACCTCGGAGCCAGGAGGAGGTTCGGCGGAGCAGTGCAGGGAGACCCGCCTCAGGCCTGGGGGGCGCACTGCCGAGGATCCCGCGGCGAAGGGCTGGGAACAGCGAGCCACCGCCCCAGCGCAATGAGGGTGGCTTGGGGCTAGCCGTAGCAGGAAGGGAAGAGAGGCCGCCCTACCCCCAGAGAGAGAGGGCCCGGTACGCCGTGGCAGGCCCCGCGCCAAAAGCAGAGCTGTCAGGAGTGGGATTCGAACCCACGCCCCCAGATGGAGACCAGAAGGCTCCCAACACAGGGAAAGCTTACGCTTGAGTCTGGCGCCTTAGACCACTCGGCCATCCTGACAGCTGACAGTTTTACCCTTCCCAGGCCCTCTGTCTTGTCCTCGGCCTCCCGAGCACGCCCCGCTCGAGGCTCCCCGAGTCCCCGAGCTCCTGTCCTGCCACCTCCCGCCGTGGTGGCTTTGTCCTCGCTCTGGGCCCACTAGGGATGTACTTCTCACGCTGTAAGCCTCTCCTCAGACAGAAGAGAAGTTCCGGGAGGCCAGGCTTGTGTCTGCTCCCAGTCCGGGGCTTGGCACACAGCGGGCGCTTACTAAGTGCCGGGGATGAGGGGACAAGAGCTTGCAAAGGAGACACAGCGATAGAAACAGAGGGGAAAGGGGACGAGAAAAAGACAGTGAGCCCAGGGGTCCTAGAGAAGAGGAGGAGGCGTGTCGGACCCACGGCGTCTCCGGCTCAGTGGTCCTGGCTGGGGGGTGGGGGTGGGGTGGGTGAGGGGAGAGGGAATTTTAAAGCGTCAGAACCGAAATCGGAATAAATGAGCCCCAAAGAAAGAAGAGTCCCCGAAGCAATGAGTGGGAAGGGGGCTGGCGTGGTCCCTCAGCACCCCCAGAACGACCTGTCTGGCCGTGGATGGCCTTCTGGGCTCTCTTGGGGCTCAGGTCTGCACGGTGGTGGACAGATCCGGGAAGGCTCCCTAAACGCGCGCTGTAGGAGAGGAGGGAAGTCCCTCCAACTACCACCTCCTCCTGTCGGAGGCCCTCCGGGATGTCTAATGCGAGCAGAGGTTAGAATGTAGGGCCTGGAGGCTGGAGAAACGGCACACCACTCCAGTATCTTGGCCAAGAAAACCCTAAATGGGGACGCTCCGTAAACAACTGAGCCTTGGCCCCGCGGCAGGAGCCGGTTCTGTTGGTGTTCCAAGGAGGTAAGCTCGCCTGGGAGTTGTATGGGTCACCCGTGGTCCACGGGCCGGCTCCCGGCCTCGGAGGGGGGGCCATGCCCGCAGGGGAAACAGACCCTGTGGGCTCCAGCGGAGCTGGCTACCCGGCGGAGGCTGGGGCCCTTCCTGTACGGATACCCTCTTCCTTTCTGGGTCTGGCCTAGGCTTCGCGGTGGATAATCCTCTAGCTGGGTGTGGGCTTGGAGTCAGGGAGCCAGAGGCTAGGCAGGACCCATGAGAGTCCTGATCCAAGGGAGCCCCGGCGTCGTCCAGCGGCCCATGAGAGCCCCCAGCTGAGTCTGTAAAGGAGGAGGGGGTTAGGGTTAGGGTTAGGGTTAGAGTCGTCCAGGGCCGGGGTCCAGATCCAGGCGATTCCGGTCTTGCGTGCTCTGAGCAGGATGGTGGATTGGACGGGGAGCCTCGGTATCGGAATCCAGGACCTAGAGAGAGTTTGAGGGGAACAAGAGGCTGGGCCTAGGCGCGTGGCCCTGATGGCGGTGCTGACTCTGCTTTCTGCGGGGCGTGGCCTCGGGTGTGGGGCGGGCAGAACCAGTGGGCCCAAAGGCCCAGACTTTGCATTCAGCAGCCCCCTCATGACCACTCAGCAGAATATCGGGGGCCAGTGGCGCAATGGAGAACGCGTCTGACTACGGATCAGAAGATTCCAGGTTCGACTCCTGGCTGGCTCGGCCGTTGAAGTGTTTTATTTTATTTCCTCCCTCGCTTCTTCATTTTTCTGAAGGAGGAAGCATTTCTTGAAACAGTAAGTATTTGTAGAGTTCTTGCTACTTGGCAGGCTCTCTGCTAAGCTTTTGGGACTTAAAGGAGTCATTTGCACGACGTCAATTGTCCCAAGTGTCCTGAAGGTTCTCCTCACATCCTCTGAGTCTTAATCTCTGAACTTTAACATCACTTATTCTTTCTGGGCCCTGAGCTTGAAGTCGTGGGAAGGCACGGAGCTAAATATGCTGGGCCTTCTTCTGTCCAGTAGGACAGGGCCAGGTACAGGAGCTCCCGAGTTCGGTGTCCAACCCCAGTGAGGACACCCCTTCATGCCTATGTTACTCTAAAACAAAAATGAAAATAACAGCTAGCATGCATTTATGAAGCATCTAATATGTGCCAGGCACTGACCTAAACCCTGGGTACACTCCCAGCCCTGGAAGAGCGCCTAGTAATGAGGGTTGAAGGGAGGAAAACACTTATGTACAAATAAACTTAGGAGAAATTGGAAATTATCAGCAGAGGAAAAGCACCAATAATGACAGTGGGCATTTATATATCACTGGCAATTTGCCAGGGTCTTTACAAATATATCTCCATTTGCTCCTCCCCCACATCCTGGGAGGTATGTACTGTTACACCCATTTACAGATGAAGAATTGGAAGTAAATATATAGGTTAAGTGATTTGCTCCAGGTCACAGGAAATGAGACTAAGTTTGAAGTCAAAGATTCCCAATTCCAGGGGTCAGGTCTCTATCCCCCACATCATCTCCTACTTGTACTAGAAGTCAGGCTTATCTGGAGAGATTTCTTGTAGAAGGTGGGATTTTAGCTAGGATCTGAAGGCAGTTAGGATAGCCAGGAGGCAGAGATGAAGAGGAAGAGCATTCCTGGCATGGGGGACAGCCAAAGAGAATGTCTGGTGCAAGAGATGGAGGGTTTTATTTGAGAAACAGCCAGGAGGCCAATGCCACTGGACAGAGGAGTAAGGTGTGTGTGGGGCCAGGTTATTCAGGGCTTTGGATGCCAGAGGATTTTGTATTTGATCCAAGATGCAGTAGAGGGCCACTGAAGCTTATTGAGTATGGGCATGGTATAGTCAGATCTGTGTTTTAGGAAAATCACTTTGGTGACTGAATGGAGGATGGAGTGAAGTGGAGAGAGGCTAGAGGCAGGCAAATCCACCAGCAGCTATTGCAATAGTCCAGGCATGAAGTGAGGAGTGTCCACACCAGGGCCATGTCAGTGTCAGAGAAGACAAAAGGAGGTGTATTCAAGAGATGGTACAAAGATGAAATCAACAGGCCTTAGTAACAGATTGGATATGGGGAGGGTTGAGGGCTAGTGAGGAGACCAGGATAACACCTACGTTGTGAGCCCGGGGGACCAGGAAAGATGAGAGTACCCTAGACTGTAATAGGTGAGTAGGAAGAGAGGTGGAATGAAGGGTTTGAGGTTTGAAAAGATAACGAGTTCCATCTCAGACATGTTGAGTCTAAGACATTTATTGGACATCCAGTTTGAGACGTCTAACAGGCAGATGGAGATGACAGACTGGAGAGGGATTAGGACTGCACAGGTACATTTGAGAATCATCAGCATAGACATAACTGTACAGCAGGGGTGGAGAGGTCCTCAAGTGCAACCCTTTAACTGAATCCAAACTTCACAGAACAAATCCCTTTAATAAAAGGATTTGTTCTATAAAACTTAGACTCAGCCAAAAGCTGCACCGAAGGACCTGGAGGGCCACATGTGGCCTTGAGGCCACAGGTTCCCACCCCTGTTCTATAGGAGGTGATGAGATCACCAAGTGATGTAGTATAGAGGGAGAAGAAAAGGTCCAGGGCAGAATCTTTCGGGACACCTCCAGTTGGATGGCATGACCCAGACAGAGATCCAGCAAAGGAGAATGAGAAGGAACAGTCTAACAAGGAGGAGGAGAACCAGGAGAGAAAGGCATCCTGAAAGCCTAGAGAGAAGAGAGTGGAAAGGAGAAGGTGATGGAGAGTGTCAAAGGTTGGAAAGAGGTCAGGAAAGATGAGAATGGAGAAAAGACCATTGGGTTTGGCAATTAGATCATTGGTAACTTTGGAGAGGCCAATTTTGTTGAAGATTAGGTCAGAAGTCAGCCTTCAGAGCATTAAGAAGGAAGTGAGAGAAGAGAATGAATACCAATTATAGAAGGCTTTCTTGAGTTTAGCCCCCAAAGGGAAGACATATGTGATGGTAGCTAGCAGGGATGGACAGTGAAGAGTTTTTGAGGATGAGACATGGGTGTGTTTGTAGGCAGCTGGGAAGCAGCAGCAGACAGGAGAGATCAAAGGTGAGGAAGTGAGTGGGCGTGATGGAGGGAGCAAACTGCTGGAGAATATGGGATAGAATGAGATTCACTTGTTCAGGCAGAGGGGTTTGCCTTGGCAAGGAGAAGGGCTTCTGTTCACATGAGATAGGATGAAGGAGAGAGATGGGGAAGGCATCTAGGGGATATGAGATGAGGAGCAGCAGGGAGGAGGGAGCTCTCAGCACATACCTCAGTTATTTCAGTGAATATGAGGCAAAGTTGCCAGGTGAGAGGGTGAAGAGATGAGAGGCCAGAGGGGGTTTGAGGAAGGATTGTGGAGAGTAGGATGGTTAGTTAAGGAGGGGGTATAGAAGGATAGTCTTGCTTCAGGGAGGTCCAATGGGCCCAGGCAGCAGAGTTTCATAATTTTCTACAGCTTCCTTAAGCCTCACACATGTAAGAGAGAAAGAGTAATTAGAGACTGAGACTTGGGGGAAGGGGAATCACCCTGAGAATTTCTGCCTCGATGTCCCTTGGGCATCCATTCCAGCTACCTCCAGTTCCTTGGATGAGAAGGCACTCCATTCAGACCACACTCCCTCTTTGCTTTGGCTGTAGATTATTCCCAGCCTTCTTCAATGCACAGCCCAGGTCCTATCTTCCTGAGCTCACTTTCGTTTGGACTTCCATATCATGGCTCTGTATTTGGTTACTTGCGTACTATATCTAGGTCAATCACTCTGTATTGTATATACCCAGTAGAATGGATGCTTCTAGGAGTCAGGACTTAGGTCACAGGGCTATTTCTGGAGGTATTTCACCAAAACAGGGCACAAGAAGCAGGCTTAGGTAGGTAGGTCATGCAGCTGCCTCTAGAAGGAGCCTGGCCACATGCAGGTCCCAGGGAGTCTGAGCCTGGGTCAGAGGTAAATTGGAACTAGATTGAACTGCGTTGCAAGAACGGATTGTTGTATTTTCAATATGAGCATTGACAGATATGAAATAGTCAAATACGACAAATGCACACTTGGTTTATTGTTCTGTTGATTGTCTAGATTTAAAAAAGCAATAGAAGGGAATAAACATTCTCTGTATCTATCTATCTGTCTATCTATCTATCCATCATCTCTCTGTCTCTCTCTCTATCTATCTGTCTATCTATCCATCATCTCTCTCTCTCTCTCTCTCTCTCTCTCTCTCTCTCTCTCTCTCTCTCTCTCTCTCTCTCTCTCTCTGTCTCTGTGTGTCTGTCTGTCTGTGTCTATCAATCCATTCATCCATCCATCGATCTATGTGTATATCTATCTATCTATCTATCTATCTATCCATCATCGTCATCATCATCTCATCATCATCATCATCTCTCTCTCTCTCTCTCTCTCTGTCTCTATGTGTCTGTCTGTGTCTATCTATCAATCCATTCATCCATCATCTAATCTCTATCTATCTATCTATCTATCTATCTATCTATCTATCCATCTCTGTCTGTCTATCTATCTCTACTGCTTCATCTATGTACCTATCTATTTCAACTATTAAATGCCAGGCATTCTGCCTTGTGCTTTACAAATATCTCATTTGATCGTCTCACAACCCTATAAGGTAGCCGCTGTTATTATCCCCATTTTACAGTTGAGAAACTGAGGCAAATATTAAGTGACTTGTCTAGGGTCACACAGCTAGTAAACGTCTGAGGCTGAATTTGAATCTGCTGACCCACCTAACTGCTTGAGTGGAGGCACTTCTGGTGGAGAAAATGTTAATGATGCAGAATAAACATTTTGGCATGGCTTAAGGGAGCCTGGTCACAGACAAATCCCAGAGAGTCAGAGCCTTAGGCATGTGTCATACAGATGTGTGTTTAAAAGTTTAGTGATAGTAAAATAACAAATAAATAGAAAGGGCATATTTTTATTTTTATTTTTTTAAATTTTATTAATTTATTTTGATTTATCAACAATCACTTCCATATGCTTTTGAGTTGAAAATTTTTCTCCCCCTTCCTCCCCCCACCCTCCCCAAGACGGTGCACAATCTGATATAGGCTTTACATTTACATCCATTAAACATATTTTCACATTAGTGAAGGTGTGAGTAAAAATTAAAACCAACAGGAGGAACCATCAGAAAGGTGAAACAAAACTCAACAGAAGGTTGAATGATAGCGAGTCGACTTCCATAGTTCTTTTTTTGGATATGGACAGCATTTTCCATCCCGAGGCCTCTGGAGATGTCTTATATCCTCATAATGCTGAGAAGGGTTCAGTTGAACAATCTTAGTCATCACATAATGTGGCTGTTATTGTGTACAAAGTCCTCTTGGTTCTGCTTACTTCACTCAGCATTAGACCATGTAAGTCTTTCCAGGTTTTTCTGAAGTCAGCCTGTTCATCATTTCTTATAGCACAATAGTATTCCATTACATTCATATACCACAACTTGCTCAGCCATTCCCCAATGGATGGGCATCCTCTCCATTTCCAATTCTTTGCCACCACAAAAAGAGCTGCTATGAATATTTTTGTACATGTGGGTCCTTTTCCCATTTGTTTGATCTCTTTGGGATATAGCCCTAGAAGTGCTATTGCTGGATCAAAGGGTATGCACATTTTTGTAGCCCTTTGGGCATAGTTCCAAATTGTTCTCCAAAATGGTGGGATCATTTCACAACTCACCAACAATGTATTAGTGTTCCAATTTTCCCACATCTTCTCCAACATTTATCATTTCCTGTTTTGTCATGTTGGCCAATCTGATAGGTGTGATGTGGTACCTCAGAGTTGTTTTGATTTGCATTTCTCTAATCAATAATGATTTAGAGCATTTTTTCATATGACTATAGATGCTTTAATTTCTTCATCTGAGAACTGTCTGTTGCATCCTTTGACCATTTATCAACTGGGAAATGGCTTGTGTTTTTATAAATTTGTCCTAATTCTCTATATATTTTAGAAATGAGGCCTTTATCAGAGAGACTGGTTGTAAAAATTCTTTCCCAATTTTCTACCTTCCTTGTAATCTTAGTTGTGTTGGCTTTGTTTGTGCAAAAACTTTTCAATTTAATGTAATCAAAATGATCCATTTTGCTTTTCATAATGTTCTCTATCTCCTGAATGTCATGAATTCTTCTGTTCTCCATAGATCTGATAGATAAACTATTCCTTGTTCTCCCAGTTTACTTATGGTATCAGCCTTTATATCTAAGTCTGAACCCATTTTGACTTTATTTTGGTATATGGTGTGAGATTTGGGTCTATGCCTAGTTTCTGCCGTACTCTTTTCCAGTTTTCCCGCAGTTTTTTTTTATAAGAGTGGGTTCTTATCCTAGAAGCTGGGGTGTTTGGGTTTATCAAATAATAGATTAGTACAGTCATTGACTACTGTGTCTTGCATATTTAACCTATTCCACTGATCCACCTCCCTATTTCTTAGCCAGTACCAGGCAGTTTTGATGATTGCTGCTTTATAATACAATTTTAGATCTGGAATTGCTAGGCCACCTTCCCCTGCATTTTTTTTCATTAGTTCCTTTGATATTCTGGACCTTTTGTTTTTCCAAATGAATCTTGTTATTATTTTTTCTAACTGTATAAAATAATTGTTTTGGTAGTAAAGTGCATATTTTTAATGAAGCGATTAGGCATTGATCCATAAGGGGGCAACAGAGTGAGGTCTGAACTGTGGAGTGTTATCTGAAACATAGAATGCACCTTGGTTTTATTTGCTTATTGGACGGGCATTAACTGCACTTGCCGTTCTTGGTATCCTGAGGATACTAAGCATGGGGCAGCATGGAATAGGTGCTTAATAAATATTTATTGATTGGTGTCCCCTTTCTCAGAATTAAATGCATGTTTGTTTTTTCCTCTGCCAACTGTTAATGGTAGTAAAATATAGTCTTTATTCTCTTGGAATGTATAAAAATATTTTTGTGAATGTTACTCTATGGAGAGAGATGGTCTAATCTAAATTCTAGTCCCGGGTTGTCCTTGCACACACAATTTGAGTAAAGGCTTGCTTTTGATAAATTCAGTGTTATGGATTTACTTCCTTACCAAATTTGAATTGTTTCCTTAACTTCAGGCACAGTGAGGTCCCAGGGCAGAGAGCATCTGGAAGATGCATAGCCCCTTAGGGAAACAGTCTAACATGGCCCCACAATTCTGATAATGTGGTGCTTGGACCACACTTGGCAGCAATCCCTGGTATTCTTTTTGCCAGACTTTTTGCTCATGGGTGTGGACCCAGACAGGCCAGGAGTGGGAGGGGACAGGGCTGGCATGAGGGAGGAAAGTAGACAGGAGCACTCTTGGTGGTGACTGACACTTTGCCATAGCTTGGTCAACTTGGGGAAGCTCTAACAATGTTAGCTCTGATTAGGCTTGGGCATCAATTAGAGCATTCCAGGAACTGACTCGACCTTTCAAAATCATGTTTTCAGTTGTCATTTGTTCGAAAGGAGGTTGGAGGGATTCTCTCAATCCGTTCTTCTGTATGTCCCAGGGAAAACTGTCTGGGATGTGGGGAGGGTTTGTTGACTGGATTATGAGGCCAAACAGATATGCTTTTAGGGATCAGACTTTGTTTCTAGACATTGAACAAATAACAGAGTTAAAGGTTCACACTTGGGTTTACTGACCATGTGAGCATAGGAGCCATGGTCACCTGCTTCACTTGCAATTTAGGCCTTCATTTTGGCCTAGTTTGGGATGGGAAGCTACCTACACAAATGTAATCCAGACCCCCAGATCTGTCTGGATGACAGATTGTTTCTGGAGGCCCTGAGGTATCTACTCTACCCCGATGGCCCCAGCATTATGTCCTCCTCCTCCAATACCAGCAGGTCTGGAAAGAGCCTTCATTAAGAGAACAATGCTTTTGTGAAGCCCAGTTCTGGTTCCAAATCAATCCAAACTGCTCCTCCACGGCTCTAGGAAGAGGTACTTTGTACACTGTGAGTGGAGCTATGAAATGTTGGAGGCCCCAGAGTGGCTATACCACTTTGGCCCAGCTATACCACTGCTAAGGCTCCAAAGAGATCTCTCCACAGAGATCAAGGAAAGAGGAAAAGGAATGTCTGTACCAAAGTATTTATAGCAGGTCTTGTTATAGTAACCCAAAAATGTAAACTACAGTGGTGACTACCTCCTGGGGAATGGCTAAACACACTTTGGGATGTGATTGCAATGGGACATTATTGAGCATAAGAAAATCTACATTTGTACATAGTAAATGCTTAATATAATAAATGTTTGTGGACCTGAGTTGGTCCCTATGTGGGCTCAGTCCTGCAGTCTTTGAGCCCACAGAGAGGAGTGTTGAAAGAGAGCAGGTGCTGAGATTGGAGTGATCTCCCTGATGGCACCAAAGACATCTACCAGCCAGATCGTCACCCTCTCCAGGGTATCTGTGACAGGAATGTCTGAGAGATGACATGCATCTTCACAAGATGCATTTCTAAGCAAGTTCAACACTCCTGCTGACAGAGGTCTGAACTTAATTCAGAAGGATGAGATGAAACATTCCCCAAAAGGGAAAGAAAGGAAGAGAAAGGAAATCGTTGGCCTGGCCTGACACCAGAGCTGGACTTTTCCTTCTTGGCCCTCTTGGAAGGTGCTGGGAGGGGGCTTGGCTTGGGGACCCCTTGCAGCATCAGATTCTCAGTGGCCCTGGGGCTCCTCAAACTCCTGAATGGATGAGTTCAGGTTGGTCTGGATTGCTTCCTCAAAGTCAGTCTTAGCCAATTTTGACTGCTCGACTCACAGAGATAGCAGCCTTGGTCACCTTCAGCCTTAGCTACACAGGTACTGCACACTCTTAGCCCCACCCCCAAATTGTCAAGGGCAAAGTAAAGAGATAATGGGGAGCCCCAACTCCCTCCCCCACAAATTGTCACATTGCCACACCTCACAATTGGTTTCCCTCTATAAGAATTAATAAATTATTCAATAAATGGCAAGAAGTCATTTCCCACACTAAAGAAACACCTTGCAGACAGATGATGAGGGTTAGGGCACTGGCAGTGGCGGGTGGGGAAAGGTATTCTCCAGGTTTGGCCCCTGAGATGGCCGTTCCCTTGGCTTGCTCACAGAACTTCCAGTGTGAGACATCCTTTCTTTATCCAGAAGTTGCTCTGGCTGACAGCTTCTGGGAAGGTTTCTTGGGAAAGGGAGGACTCCTCAGGACCCAGGTGACCAAGTTCCCAGCTTTCTCTTGGACTGCATTCATAAAGGAAGTCTGGGGCTGTGGTGAGCACTGGGTCCTCCTGGTTCTGGGAATAAGTTACAAGAATGAGGAATTTCATTCCAGGAAATAGAAGAATGAAAGGGCACTTTCTTAGAGGGCTTATCAGAGAGTCTGCTTTGTTGTTCTGCCTTGACATGAGGGGAGATGCTGGTAAATCTTTAACAACTGGCTGTCTGAAAAAAATGTATGCAGGACACACTTTTAGGTTAATTTGCATTATTAAAATGTTCTCCATCTTGTTTTTATCTAAAAATCAACAAGATAGTGAATGAAGCCCTGCTTTGGGACATTTGCTGATTTCAGAAACAAAAATGCTCGCACAGAAAAACAATTGTCTTTTATGAGCCAGTAGAAGCTGATTCCAAGCACCATCACTGTGGATTGTCTGGTCCATATTCTGCTGTGGAGAACTCCTATGATTTCTGTTTTGCTACAATTTGTTTATTTGCTATGTGTGTGTGTTGTGGAACTGGTATTAATTAGATGGGGAAGGGGTCAAGCCTTGGATATAGAAGTTGGGGTTTCCTTCCCCCCAAATCACAGAGTGATCAAAAGTTAGATGCAGCCTGATTCTATCCCCTAGACAATCAATATTCAAGGAAGCACAGAGTTATAGCCCAGTGTCCCTTCTCTCTGAGGAGAGCAGAGTGGTAGCCTCCAGCCCCAACCTCGTGGTTCATCTTGTGGCAGGAATTAAAGTGTCCTTTGGAAAAGGGAGAGTAAGTGGAGAAGAAGCTATAGATGTTGATTCTGCCTCTCTTTGGGCTCTCTCTACACATGGAGGGCCTGTCTCTAGCCTTACAGAAGTAAAGAAGGGGCTCAGTTGACTCTGGAGGGAGATGTGAAGGGGAGGCTGGGTTGCCTCTGGGAGGTCCGGCAAGCCTGGCATTCTGTGGTCCTGTGGCAGAGATCAAGGTTGAAATTGATGTAAGCTTCAAAGATAAGAGGAACATAATGGCCTGGTTATGGGGCTTGGACCCTAGGGATCCCCAGGGATAGATATCATCCAGTCAGTTAACTCACCCTCCATTGCTCCAGGCCCCCATGGGGCTATGACCAGGGACTTGTGCTTTGACCAGCCTCCATATTGGTGCTAAATGAAAAGGAAGAAGTGCAACAACAGAGGCTTTCTGCAGAGCAGAGGAGGAGTGAACAGCAGAGGATAGGCCACGTGTGGAAAGCATCTTGGGCCTGAGGACCCAGCTGCTCCAGCAGGAAGTTACCAAGGAATGCTGCTTCTTTGTCCCACCCATGGCTGGATGCCCATCTGGTGGTAAGACTGGTTTATTCAGGTTTGCTTCAGGCCATCTTGACATTTTCTGTCAGCTCCCTTCCTGATATACATCAGGCAGATCCAGGACCAAGCTATCACCAAGCAGGACCCAGATACTCCCGATGCTCAGTGAATATCCACCCTCTGCAGCCACACACTCTCCTAGGAGCTCTAAGAAGAAGTACCTACCCAAGGTCACCACGCTGCTGGGGCTGCCGACTCCCTTGACTGCTCTTCCACATCTTTCCTCTCATCCACATGATCCAATCCCTGAGCCTTCCCCTGGCCCCTCTAGAGGAAGGACTGACTTTTATTGTGTATAGATCCTATTGATATGGCTGGAAGCCTTGGAGGGTTAGGGTTAAGGTTAGGGTTAGGGCTCCACGAATGTCAGCCCTCAAAGACCATGGAAACTCAACGAATGTCAATGCCAGATCCTTGGCCTAAAGAAGAGAGGGTAATAAACATATCCCTCCTCTTGGTAGAGGGGTGTGTGTGTGCATGTGAGTACATGTGTATGTATGTGTGTAAACATGTGCATGTGTGTGCACATATGTGTGGGCATATGGGTATGTGTGTAAATGACTAGGAGTGCAGAATGTTGCCTATCCTGTCAGATATGGTTATTATCAATGTCAGTTTTGCTTATCTATGTCTCTTTCAGGGGATATAATGGTGGTGGTTTTAAAAAAAAACATGCATTGCTTAAACAAAATTAAAATGAGGGGCTCAGACTAGATGGTGTCTTAACCCTGTTCGAACTAGGTGGTCCATGACTCAGTGATTTTGAGCCTCAGGTTTTCCTTTCTTCTCAAAAGAAATAGCTATGGAGATCTCTAATACACTATGGTTTGGAGGAAGCCCATGGGGATGCCATCCTACTCTGAGAATTGGGTGGGAAGCATTTAGAGTTAGGCTTAGAGATGGTCACACTCAGGTCATCTGAGGGAGATTGTCTGCATTGAATGCTGAAGTGCCAGGAGCCTCAGAAATCATCTTCCCCAAGGGACTGGGGACTGGGCACTGGGGAAGGAAGCCCAACACAGGTAAGGAAGTCGCTAGAGCTGTGATTCTTCTGCTGCAGACCAAATAGACTTGTTGATGTTATGAGGCTTGGTGAGATTGAAGAGGCAGGTCTATAGCTCCCAGAAATTAGTATTTTCCCATCTATAATAAAGCTTAAATAGGCTGAACTTGTTGACTGCTGTGTACTAGTGATTTCCTCCCTGTCTTTAAAGTTTGCAGGTATTCACTTCCCAACTCCTCTCTTCTGATTCATGACTCACTCCCCCCCCCTTTTTTTTGGGATTAAGTGACTTGCCCAGGGTCACACAGCTAGTAAGTGTCAAGTGTCTGGTCTGAGACTGGATTTGAACTCAGCTTCTCCTGACTCCAGGGCCAGTGCTCTATCCACTGCACCACTTCGTTGCCCCATCACTCGCTCTTTCCTTTTCTTACCTAACTGTCCTTGAATGGTTGGCTCATACTATGTCCTGGTGGATAACAAACCAGGCAGGAGTTGGGTGGGCACGTACCATTTCTAGCTTCTTGAAGAAGTGGTATTTACTGCTGAAAGGAACTTTAGGGATCTCATCAAGTCCAATTCCTTCATTCAATGGATATGGAAACCAAGGAAACAGTGCAAAAAGTGACCTGTCCAAGGCCAAATAGGTAGTAAGTGCAGAGCTAAATTCAAACCCAGGTACTCTGACATTAAACCCAACTGCTGTCTTCTAACTTTCTCACTTCTGTCCATCCTCTCCTAGATCCTGTTCCATATCCTGCTTCTAGTTCATTCTTAGTCTCCCTTTATTTCATGTGCTTCCTGCCCACTCTCTATCCCCTTGACACTAGGGTCCCAGTTCTCCATCTCAGCCCAGTCTGTCTCTTGATCACTTTCCTCCTCAAACATTAGCATATCCAAGCAAACTCAGTCACCCTGAATCTGGGTTTGGCTGGACATTGTGAGTCTACTAGAGACCTAGAATTACCTATCTGTCACAGATCCAGATCCTGAAACTCTTGAACTTATTTTCTATGGCCTCCCAGAACTTTTTATGACTCCCCCTTTCCTCTCCTGAGTTCAAACACCCACATTTATCCAAGAGGAAAGAGGAGGAAGACAGAATTATAGATATGCTAAATCTGAGAACTGTGGGGGACCTTAGAGGTCATCTCACCCAAGCCATATATGGCCAAAGGTCCCCTCTACAACAGACTGTATGAGTCATCCTCCAGTTTATGCTCAACTATTGTTACCAATTATGGCCCCTGGGATGATATAGAAAAAGCCATGACCTATTCCACAGGAAAAACATTCAGGCATATGTCGAAAGCTCTCATGTGCATTCTCCTCCTGTCTCCCAACCTAGTCCAGTCCATTTACAAAGTAAACATGAGACCTGGCTTTTCATTCTGCCTCTGACTCATGTAGTGACCTTGAGTAGGTCCCTTCCCCCTCTCCAGGCCTCAATTCCTGCCTCTGCAAAATAAAGGGGTTAGAGTAAATAATTTCTAAGCACCTTAAAACAAGGTGATTTTGGTCTGATGTAGTTACCTTGAGCCTCAGTTTATTCCTCCTCAAAATGAGTGACCCTGGAGTGACCTCAAGTTCTGAGAGTCTACAGTTTAGGCAGAGCTACCGCAAGGATGGTTAAAGTAGCAACTCACCCTGCTCTGGGAGCTGTGGGATTGGCCATGGGACCTACTTGTATATAGATGAGAAGTAGCCAGGTGGAGCCAGTTGATCTACCTAAAGGTAAGAGGCTTATAAAGGGAAAGAGAGAGAAAGAGAAAGAGAGAGAGAGAGAGAGAGAGAGAGAGAGAGAGAGAGAGAGAGAGAGAGAGAGAGAGAGAGAGAGAGAGAGAGAGAGAGAGAGAAAGAGAGAGAGAGAGAGAGAAAGAGAGAGAGAGAGAGAGAGAGAGAGAGAAGAGAGAGAAGAGAGAAGAGAGAGAAGAGAAAGAGAAAGAGAAAGAGAAAGAGAAAGAGAAAGAGAAAGAGAAAGAGAAAGAGAAAGAGAAAGAGAAAGAGAAGAGAGAGAGAGAGAGAGAGAGAGAGAGAGAGAGAGAGAGAGAGAGATTGATTATTTTCATTTTAGATCAAATCCCTTGGCATGATAAATTGCATCTTCCAAGGGAATAAAGCTCAGGTGCAGAAGAGAGAGATGGGTAAACAAGTTGAATAATCCCTTGTGTTGCTTCTACCTTGGGGAAAATAAACTTATTGATGGCCAACCTTTCAGGCAGCTGGGGCCTGGAAGTGAAGAGAAGGGGGGAGAGGGCGAGATGGATGCCTTGGCCCAGACAGCAACCCCTTTCTTTCTTTTTTTTTAATCTTTTTTTAAACTGTTAATTTATTTTGATTTATCAACAATCACTTCCATAAGCTTTTGAGTTAAAAATTTTTTTCCCCTCCCTCCCCACCCCCCTCCCCAAGATGGTGCACAATCTGATATAGACTATATATATATACATTCCTATTAAACATAGTTTCATATTAGTCATGTTGTAAGAATTCGAACCAATAGGAAGAACCACCAGAAAGAGGAAACAAAACACAGAAGAAAAAAAAATAGCAAATAGTATGCTTTGATCTGCATCCAAATGCCATAGTTCTTTCTTTGGATGCAGATAGCATTTTCCATCATGAGGCCTTTGGAGATGTCTTAGATCCTTGTATTGCTGAGAAGGGTTAAGTCTATCAATATTAGTAATTGCACAATGTTGCTGTGACTGTGTGTAATGTTCTCCTGGTTCTACTTCACTGAGCATCAGACCATAAAAATCTTTCTAGGTTTTTCTGAAGTCTACCTGTTCATTTCTTTTAACACAATAGTATTCCATTACATTCATATATCACATTCACAGTTATGATTACTATCTGTGTCTTTCTCTCCATCCTCCCCCCATTTATGCTTTTCTTTCTCCTTTCCCTCCTCACTAGTGTTTTGCCTTTGACCACCGCCTCCCTCAGTCCCATCTGCCTTCTATTAGACTCCTCACTTTTCTTTCCCCTTTTCCCTCCTACTGCTTATAGGGCAAGTTAGATTTCTATACCTAACTGATTATGTTATTCCCTTCTTGAGCCAAATCTGATGAGAGTAAGGTTCAAACAATACTCATTCCCCCCCTTCCCTCTGCTGTAATCAGTTTTTGTGTCTTTTCCTGCAATGTAATTTACCCTTGTCTGTATCCTCCTTTCCTTTTCTCTCAGTACATTTGCTTAGTTAGATCAGATTAATCCACTGACTTGGATCCATTTAACCCACTTGATTAGATTTTTTCTTTTAATATTACAACAAAGTCAATTTATACCCACCCCTTTATGTATACCCCTCTAATATGATGTAATAACAATACAGTTCTCAAGAGTTACAAGTGTCATATTCCCTGTAGGGGTGTAAATAGTTTGACCTTATTAATAACATGTTGTTTCTTTCTGTCCCGTTTACCTTTTTATGTCTCTCTTGAGTCTTGTATTTGAAGATCAAATTTTCTGTTGAGCTCTGGTCTTTTTATTAGGAAGGTTTGGTTGGAAGGACATTTCATTGAATGTCCATCTCCTCCTCTGAAAGATCATGCTCATTTTCACTGGGTAATTGATCCTTGGTTGTAATCCAAGTTCCTTTGCCTTATGGAATATCATATTCCAATCCCTATGGTCTTTTAATGTAGAAGCTGTGTAATCCTGACTGTGGTTCCATGATATTTAAATTGTGTCTTTCTGGCTGCTTACAGTATTTTCTCTTTGACCTGGTAATTTTGGGATTTGGCTACTATATTCTTTGGTGTTTTCAATTTGGGATCTCTTTCATGAGGTGACTGGTGGATTCTTTTGATGACTATTTTACCCTCTGGTTCTAGGACCTCAGGGCAGTTTTTCTTGATGATTTCCTGAAAGATGCTGTCCAGGCTTTTTTTTTGTCATGATTTTCAGGTAGGCCAATAATTTTTAAATTATCTCTCCTGGATCTATTTTCCAGGTCAGTTGTTTTACCAATGAGGTATTTTATGTTTTCATCTATTTTTTTCACTCTTTTGTTTTTGTTTGACTGATTATTGCTGATTGGCTCTCACAGAGTCATTAGCTTCCATTTGCCCAATTCTACTTTTTAACAAATTGTTTTCTTCTGTTAGATTTTGTACCTCCTTCCCCATTTGGCCAATTGTAGTTTTTAGGGGCTTGTTTTCTACAGTTAATTTTTGTCCTTCTTTTTCCAAGCTATTGATTCTCTCTTGCATACCTCTCATTTCTTTTCCCATTTTTTCTTCTACCTCTCTTATTTGACTTTTAAAACCCTTCTGGAGGTCTTCTAAGAAGGCTTTTTGGGCTTCAGACCAGTTCATATTCCCTTTTGAGGTTCCAGATGTGGGTTTGTTGACAATGTTGTCCTCTTCAGAATTTCTGCCTTGATCTTCACTCTTCCCATAATAAGAATCTATGGTACGTTTCTTTTTGCTCATGGTGTTTGTTTATTTCCTGGCCTTTAAAGAGATTGGGCTCTCCTGCTGGGGAGCAGAGGGCACTGACCCAAGCTTCTTATGTTGGGAGCCTAAGGCCTTGGTCACTGGTTTTGTGTGCTGGGGCCTCCAATGTTGGCAGTTGGAGGCTGTAGGGTTCTGGCAGCTTACCTGGTGTTGGGCTGGAATCAGCAACACTGGGACTCTAGGGGTTGGATTGGGTAGTCTGGCCCCTGGAGGTGCCTGCCTTTCTTTTCTTTTGCTTTCTTCAGCTCCTTTCAGATGGATGTTGCAGGATGTTTATCCATCTGGGGCCCCTTGGAGCTTGCTTCCCTTATTCATTTTTTTGTTGTGTCTAGGCAATGTGGTTAAATGACTTGCCCAGGGTCACACAGCTAGTGTTATGTGTCTGAGGCCAGATTTGAACTCAGGTCCTCCTGAATCTAGGGCTGGTACTCTATCCACTGATAGTGGATAGTACTTTTGCTGAGGCAGTGGGAGACCTGGGTGCTGTAGAATGCCGAGGCACCTGGTGGTTTTCCAAGCTGGTTTCCAACAGTTCCCCCACCCTCACTGAGGCACTAGGGGGTCCAGGTGTTGGTGTTTGCCTGCTCAACCACCTGTGTTTCAGGATCTTCCCCTAGTATGCTGAGGTGGGGCTTTCTGCTAGCTTGCCGGGATGCCTCACATTCTGTACTGCTCCCCTAACCCCAGGGCAATAGGGGCCTTTCCCATTAATCTCTCAAGCTACCTGGGCTACTGGACTGCTGCACCCCATCTTTCTTCTGGTTCAGCTATTCCAGGTTTTTTCCTGGGGTGATATTTTCTGGGCTTTCAGAGGTTAACAACGGAGGGTAAGAGCTACTTCTTACTCCACCATCTTGGCTCCCAGAAGCAGAAGGTCCAACCCCTTCCTTTCTAAGCACATCAGTGCCACCATGAAAGTGAACCAAGAGATTGTGATGCTCACTTGTGATTTTCATTCTTTCCTGAGACTGTCCCTAGTCACTTTTGACCTCCTCACTTGACTATTTTGGGCTAATCTTCTCAACTGTATAAGGAAGGAATGGGTAGGCTAGGTGATCCCTAAACATCCCTCTAAGTTCTAACAGTCAAAAAATCTCTGAATTTCTACCCCTTCATTGTCATTTGGTCTTTCCATTTGGGGGAATCCAGGACAACTCTAAACGCTCATCCACATGTCAGCCCTTCTGATACTAGAACGGCTTTCGTATCACCCTACCAAGTCTCCTCTTCTCTAAGCTCAATATGTCTAATTCCTTCATTTGCTCCTTATATGAGATAGATTCAAAGCCTGTAGCCATCCTTGGTTCCCTTCTATGGACACTTTCTGGCTCATGAATGTCCTTCTTAAACCGTGATGCCTAGACCTGAACACAGCACTTGAGATGTGATCTGTCCAAGGAAGAGATTATACCGGGACTGTCACCAACTTGTTCCTGGAATATGTGCCTCTCCTCATATGCCCCGAGGTAGCATTGACTCTTTTGGCTGGCCCATCACACTGCTGACTCATATTGTCCTCAGGCAATCCTCTCAAGCCCTTAGGATCCCCCCCCCCAAATAAAATGCCTCTGCTTTTTTTGGTGTCCTCATATGTGAATGACTTGCTCTCTTGCAAGCCCTCGAGGTATCAAAAATGCAGAAGTTGCAGAGGATTCACAGATATCCATAAACAGATAAACACACAAGACTGAACAGCCCATGAGGTCCCCTGAAAAGGGATGAGGTGAAGGTTGTTCTTGAGGCCACCCTTTGATATCATAGTAATTCCTTCTTTCCCCCAGACTCTTATCCTTTCTCCCCTAGACTCATGATACTCTGTGATTCAGAAGTTAAACAGGGGCAGCTAGGTAGTGCAGTGGGCAGAGCAGTAGCCCTGGAGTCAGGAGGACCAGAGTTCAAATCTGGCCTCAGACACATTAACACTTAACTAGCTGTGTGTGACTCTGGGTAAGTCACTTAACCCCAACTGCCTCACCCCCCCCAAAAAAAAAAGTTAAACATATTTTGGGGCTAACACAGAATCCATTGTCCATCGGACCTGCACTGTCCAAGGTACTCACTATATTTTCTCTCCATATAGGACACTGCACAGTAACTATTTATGCAGACCATCTTCATCTTTCTCCAATGAGCTTTCTGGATCAGGAAATGCCCTTCTATCTTTAGTAGGTCAGAATCTCAGGGTCTCAAACTTGGGAACTTATACACTTAAGAATTCCGGGTTAACTGTGAGGTGTTGCCTAGGATATCCTTCTTCTCTGACATGGTTAGATTCTGGGGTCACACTCCTTAGAGAATTAAAAATGTCCTCTCCTTCATGCAGGATTTGATGTCCATAAACATTGTCCATGAGGTATACTCTAGGTTAAGCATTTTCACAGATTTGAACTGGAACTATATTCAGAAGGCACCAATCCACCAGGACCTGTAGCAGTTCAGTGCCCCCAAGGTCCCTGCAGCACTCTACAAAGGTTTTGAGTTAAAATCTCTCGAAACTTCCAACCCACATGAAAAGATTTCTTCAGGCCTTTGAGACAGTCCATCTGACATCAACCCTGAATGAATTAGGGTTAAATGCAGTGCTTTGGGCTGAGAGGTTGAGGTTAGGGAAAATGCTCTCTTCCTTTCCTTGCTAATTTAACCTGACTCCTTAACTGCTTCTAAATCCACCTGTCAGCCGTGACTCAGTCTGAGGCTTTGCAAAGCCCACTCTGCAGCATTTCTCTGATCTAAGCAAAGACTAGCTAATAGAAGGTTCAGTTCCATCTATCAAATGGGATAATATGAGGTCCCAGAGGATCCAATGAGATCCTTCTTGCAGACCTCAAAAGCAGTAGAGAAATGCCAGTCACTTGTTTCACAAGTATCCCTTCCTTGGCATCAGGCAGGCATGTGCCGGCCCTCAGAGTGTCTTTAGACAGCCCAGGCCTCCTGTCCAGGCCCTCTTCCTTCCTCATCCCTGCTGAGCTCTTTCCTCTGGTGGCTTCTAGGTGGAGTCTAAGGACCCTGCCTGGATTCGTCAATTGCTTTTTGGTGACAAAAGTGCTGAGGCTGGGCTCCTACAGCTAGAGGAGGTACAGGATCAGCTTTGAGAACTGGAGTGCAGAATTCTGACTCATGTGGCAGAAGAGCAGGACAAGTCTGCAGCAAAGCTGATGCCAGGTTGAGGCTGATCCTTCTTAAGGCCGGAGTGACCACTGGGGTGACAGAGGAGGTGAGGCCTGCCTCACTGCCTGTCCTCCTAGCTGAGGTCACAGGTTTGCCCAGAGAGGAGCCTGCCAGGAGAGAAAATCTCAAGCACTGGCCAAGCAGGCAGCATCCTTGCCTGTCCCCTACATCGGCTGGGCCGGTCCTGCAGGTGGCCTGGCCCACAAGTGTATATCTATTTTAAATTTCCTTTGGACTTCCCTTTTCTCCTCTTCAACCCACACTTTCCTATCTTTTTTCCCCAAGTTGACTCTGTTTTCCCAAAGTTGAATCTATATTTAAATGCACACTTATCACTATTAGATTCCTTATTGGAATACGGTCCTTGAGATTTTCTTTCCAGATAGGAAAGTCAAAAATGAAATGGTTTCACTTGTTTCCCAGGTGCTGTTTGTTGTGGTCACTCACCTACCTGGCCCCAAAACATTGTGTTTGAAAGGAATGTTAAACATTATTTAAATGGTGCGGGGACAGAGCCAACACAGTGCAGTAAATGCAGCAACTTTCTTTAGCTCTCCCCCAAACACCTAGAAATAACTTGGATAAATGGCTCTAAATAAATTCTAGAGCAGCAGAAACCAGAAAAGACAGAGTTATGCAAATGTCCATTCCAAGAGAATCTGGATGGTCGATAAGAAAGCTCTATCTCACCTTTGATTATAAAGATCTATTGTGTAGAGTTAGGAGAGAAACACAGTTCACCTTGGGCATGTAGGAAATCAATGTGGTACAGGGCTCAGGGGACTGAATCATGGGCAGCTGTGGCAGTTTCCCCGATTCCTTGACCCAGAACTCCAAAGACAACTTAGAATGTCACTATGAAAATTCTGTGACCTCATGAGAGAGAAAGTAATTCTCAGCCCCATTCCAGGTTGTACCCCTGGTGGGGCGGGCGCAGCTGCTTCTGGATATCCTAGCCCACAGATTGAGGGGGAATTCAGTGGCTGATCAGAGGGAGATTACAGTGATTTCTATGCTGGTGTAGAGGTAGAATTCTCTTTCTTTGCCATGGTTTTATGTGGGTCACAGCTCTGGGTGGCACTCCTAGGGCAAGGAAGAGTGCTGGCGTGGTGGAGCTATTAACAATGGGGCAGAGAGAACACTCCTCACAGTTCCAAGGTAAAAAGGAATGTTTGTGGTCTCTGATAGATCAGAGCACTGGCCAGGAAAGGAATAAATACATCACTCTTTATCATACCACTTTGGAAGACCTGAAAAGTTAGATGTTTCTGGAAATATCTGTGAACATAATTGCAGAAAACCCTCAAAGCTGGGGACAGTGTATTCTGCACACTGGATGTAGATCCTTTACCTTAACAAAGAGTTTAATACTCAAGTAATTGGCTGGGATCATGAGCAAACTGTGCAAAAAATGTCAGAGCATAGAATCTCTTTTTTTGGTGGCAAAGAAGATGAAAACATACAACTAGGAGACGACAACAAAGTCAAAGTTCCTACTCCACAGCCAACAAGAAAAATAGGAATCGGTCGCAGGCCATGGAAGAACTGGGAAGAGCAATAAATGTGACGCAAGAAAATCATAAAAAAACTAGTTAGCAGTTTGCTAAAGTAGACCCAAAAAATGGTGAAGAAAATCACACTTAAAAAACTAGAGAAACCGAAATGGCAAAAGAGGTCCAAAAAGCCAATGAGGAGAAGAATGCCTTTAAAAGCAAAATTGGCCAAATGGAAACAGTCCAAAAGCTCAGTGATGAAAACACTTCCAAAAATTAGAATGGAGCAACTGGAAACTACTGAGTTTATGAAAAATGAAGACATTGTAAAACAAATCCAAAAGAATGAAAAGTGAAAGACAATGTGGAGAGAAATCATGATAGATTTATTAAGATTGAACTGTTTACATTCGTGCATGGAATGATGATATTTATAACTCATGAGATGTTTGTCAGTATTAGGGCAGTTGAAGAAAAAAAATATATGTATGTATGTATGTATATAGATAGATAGATAAAGAGATACAGGGCACAGGGTGAGTTGAAGATTAAAGGGTCATGTGTGGAGAATAACATTAAGGGATGAGAGAAGATGATACTCGGAGAAGAGGAAAGGGAGAGGCAGAATGGGGTAAATTATCAAAAGAAAAGATAAAAGAAAAGTCTCTTACAGTGGAGGGGAAGCAGGGGAAGGTGAGGGAATGAGTGAATCTTATTGTCATTGGATCTAGCTTAAGGAGGGAGTAACATACACATTCAATTGGGTATAGAAATCTGTGTTACCTTACAGGAAATTAGGGGGAGAAGGGGATAAGAGAGCAGGGTGATGATAGAGAGGAGGACAGATTGGGAAAGGGGGTAATCAGAAGGAAATACTTCTGAGGAGGGACAGGGTGAAAAGAAGGAATAGAAGAAATGGGAGGGCAGGATAGGATTAAGGGAAACAGAGTTAGCTTTTCACAACATGTCTACTATGGAAGTGTTTTGCATAATTGCACATGTACAACCTATATTGAGTTGCTTGCCTTTTCAATGAGGGTGGGTGGGGAGGAGAAAGAGAGAAAATTTGAAACCTAAAGTTGTAAAAACATATGTAGAAAAAAAATGTTTTCACATGGTACTGGGAAATAAGAAATACAGGAGATGGGGTATAGAAGTCTATGTTGCCCTACAGGAAACTAGAAGGGGAAGGGGATAAGAGAAGGGGGGAGAGATAGAAGAGAGGACAGAGTAGGGGAAGGTGAGATGGGACAAAAAATTGGAACTCAAAAACTTGTGGAAGTGAATATTGAAAACTAAAAATAAATACATTTATATTAAAAACAATATTCTGATTCCCAAATGAAATAATCTCTAGTAGCAAGACATATCTTTACTATAGAATACCAGTTATATGGGGCTAATATTCTATTGGATCCGGAATTAACTGAAGCCTCTTTTAATTCTTTTAACAATTTAAATTTAAACTGTCTCTGAACTCTAGTGTTTGTACTTGGGTTATTTACATCTTCCTCCTCTGTACTGGAAATAGCATATTCTGGGCACAGGTAATTTGAATTCCATGGGTACTACCTGTCCCTTTTCCTCTGCTTTTATAATTGCCTTTTCTAATAACCCTTTACAGTGTATTTTATGGCTTTTTTGATATTTATTTATCTCCTCATTATGTTTTCTGTAGGAGCTTGATCTATGTGAGGGTGAGGGATGTGGTGGTGCTGAAGGTCTAATACATTTTGCATAGATAACATCTTTACAATTCTAAGCTTTTCCTGAAATATTCTATTCATATCTTCTTCTTCCTTAGTTCCTGCCCCCAAATCTGCCTTATGTATTTCAGTTATTAATAACACATCCTCTTGAGGATCGAGACATATTTTTAGCACGGTTGAAATTGAGAATGTAGCTATGGAGAAAGCACCTGGACGTACTTCTCTATAGTAATCACTCATTTGTCTACCCACCGTTTCCCTTATTTGTAAATCGATTTTTCTTTCCTGAAGCACCCACGGGCAGCATGTTTCTACACATTCCAAAAATTCCTGTAACTGACCATCTGTGAAGAAAAACTTATTTCTTCACTCTTCTTTTAAAAGTTGCACATTATTTTCTCTGTCTTTGCTTCTGCTTTGTATTTGACCCATACTTTCAATGCCAGGTGCGCCTCCCACGGCCTTCCAAAGGGATACTATTGTTATGCTCCAGCCCTTTTCTTTTCTTTTCTCATGCTCCTATTCCGAAGCCTTTTTACTTTGTTTTTCCTATTTCCCCACTTTACCCGGAGCCTTTTGACCCCTAAAACTGTTAAAAAATAGGTGTTGCGACCTTCGCTCTCTTTACCTTGATTGCACAGGTTGAGCCGCCAAGGCCCTTCTTTTCATAGCGCAGAACCGCCAGGAGCTTTTTCTCCAGAGTTTCCAAGAGAGCTCCTTGCTCCTATCTCTTTTGCTTTTGAGCCCTTTTGATTGCCAGGGTCCAGTTTAAATACTGAAAATAACAATCACCCCGGAGGCCCTCGTGGCTAATCCCAGCCCTCAAGTGATTTTTTAATAAGACACACCGGTTTGCTATCAATGTACCTGAGTAATCCCACCATAAGGTATTAGTTTAATTATACAGACCTGCTTGCTATCACAGTTCAGGATTGGTCAGAGTACCCAGGCAGTAGAAAGTGGTGCAATAACAATAATCCTATCAGAAGGATCAGGAAAAACTCCTTGTGCAAAATAATATTTGATCTGCATCTTAAAGGAAGAAAGGGGAGTCCATTCCAGGCATAGAGGATGGCCAGTACAAAATGAGCTCAAGCATCAAATCAAAATGCCATAACTTTCCAATGAGCTAAATCATCAATGAAAAACATCAACGTGCAACAGAGAAGCATGTGAAGCTTTTCTTTCAAATATGGTCATTGGCATAGCTTTCCTTAAAAAGATAGGAAAATGGATTGTCTGGAACAGAGAGAGTAAAGAGTTTAATTAGATCACTGAGTATTGGAGAGAGGAGGTGATGGACAAATAAGTCTTGAGAGACAATTGGAGGCCACTTAACTAGGGCCCAACGGATTGAGCATCAGGCCTGGAGTCAGGAAGACTTTCTTTTGAATCTGAGTATATCCATTTCCTTTGCTACATAGATCCAAGTGGTCATAAGCTGTCTCTGGAGACATAAATTAGAAGATAATGAAGAAAGTGTTTCACATTTAGTACTCACATATTAGCATCACAGAGTGCATATTTATTGGTTCATATTAATTTTCTGATGTATGGTGCAGATTGGTTTGAGGGTATCCAGGTATCATGCAGCTTTGCTTGTACCAGGCTATCTGTAGCAGCCATTTTTCAGACAGTGGTTCGTATATTCCACTGGAGTCTTAGAACCTCTATCTTTGGCTCTTACAATATTCATACTTATTTGGGGTGTCCCTGTTCAAGTCTTCTGACCTTGAACTAATCACTTCCACTTTCTAAGTTTGACTTTACTATTTTAAAAAATGAATGTTGAAATGCTGGAGCTACAAGAGACCTTAGAACAAATAATATAGAATGTGAGCACAGAGAAAGGACCCTAAGAATATCTTTTAGAGAATTTTAGTACAATGGTCTTATTTTATAGTTGATGAAACTGTCGCTCAGAGGGGGTAAAAGAGTTACTCAAATCACACAGCAAATCAATAGCAGATCCCCAAAGAAAAGTTAATTACCTTTTAACATCAATTTTTTGTTCTTTCTAATGTATCAATATGGACCCCAGAGCCCCCATACAGTATTAACTATTCAAATTCTCTGATGTCAAACAAAATATTAGACTCACCTCTGTTCCTTCTAATTGATCATCTAAGAGAGAGAAAAGGAGATTCCAAAGAATTAGTCTATGTATCAGAAACACATTATCCTAATCTTAGTAAACCCTAACATGAATTAGGTCAACCTTTTTTTCCTTCCTAATTTCATCCTGGACGAGACTAACTAGGGTCAGGAAACGGATACAAGTTTTAGTATGGCCTTCGTCAACAGTACTAAGGGTTGATACTCACAAGGGAGAAGGGTTGAACTTGGTTGTCTAATACTTCCACTGAATCAGTTCATAGTCCAGAGGAAGTAGAATCATAAAGTGTGAGAGCTGGAGGGCTGCTAGAATATGGAACAGAAAATGTGAGAGGTAAAAGGGCACCAAGAATGTAGAACATTAGAACCTGACCTCAGAATATAGATTTAGACAACTAAAAATATAGGTTTAAAAAGATATATGCAGGATAGGAGCAGCTCGGTGGCTCAGTGGATAGAGCTCTGGTCTTGGGGTCAGGAGGACCTGAGTTCAAATTTGGCTTTGGACATTTGACACTTACTAGCTGTGTGACCCTGTGCAAGTCACTTTATCCTGATTGCCTCACCAAAAAGCAAAAAAAAAAAAAAGGATAAACACAGGATACAAGCAAGCCCAGGTGAAAAAGGATGATTATAAAATATAGGAAAGACCTGTAATAACAGCACTGGGAATGCTAAAGATTGCAATGAGCTGAAGTTAATAGGGAAAACAAAAGGCTTTTGCTTGTGTCTGTGTTCTCTAAGTTATTTTATTTAAAAAAAAGTAGGATCAAATAAGTCAATCACTGAGTCAACTAGCATGTTGTGCCAGCTGGTGTCTGAGGGAACAGAGTGTTGGGCCTGGAATCAGGAATATCTGAGTTCAAATCCAGCTTCAGACACTTCCTAGCTGTGTTACCCTGGGCAAGTCAGTTATCCTTGCTCTGTCTGACAAAAGGATCCACTGGAGGAGGAAATGACAAACCTTTCAGTATCTCTGCCAAGAAAACTTTATGGAACAGTTATGATTATAGGGTCATGAAGAGTTCAGACATGTCTGAATGAGTGAATAACAGCAATGTGTGCCTGGGGAGACAAAAAAAGATAAAAGACAATCCCTGGTCCCAAGGCACTCACAACATAATGGAGAAGACAACACGTAAATCACTATGAACAAACAGGATAGATTCAGGATAAACTGGAAATGGTCATCAGAAGGAAGGGAATGAGATTAAGAGTAGAGTGAGTAATGGCTCAGGGCAAATGGAGAAGCTAATGTATGACAACATGAAAACAGAGAAGCTCAACTCTCAAGTTGCTTTAATTTTCTTAGACTATGAGAATGATTTATAGATTACAAAGGACATGACCAAAATGGTTAATAGGAAGTTGATAAGCAAAATACCTCAGGACATCATAATAGATGACTTGACTTTACCTTGATGATTTCAAGACAGCCTGGTAAAGTTCATCCTTAGGAACTGGAAGAATGTGCATTCAGTAAAATATAAGCTCTTTAAGGACAGGGACTATTTGTCGTTTTTGTGTTCATGTCCCTAGTCCCTAGCAGAGTGCTTTGCACCATTAGGTGCTTGATAAGTGTTTCAGTTTAAGTGACCTAAGTGTAATTGCTGCGCTATTCTCAATGATCTTTGAAAAACTGTGCAGGATGGGACATTATGAGCCCTTGTTAACCTTCCACTGACCCTGACTTTGTAATTGGGGACTACAATTTATATGTTGATGCCTTCTGAAATATCCTTTTTTCCTAGTACATCAAAGTAGTGCACTGTCATGATCTGAACCTTCCCTCTACCCCAGCCATATATAAGAATAGCCACACCCTTGGAGTCACTAGTACCCAAAGTGTTCTATCTCTATAATCTATAACTCTAAAATTCTTCTATCTAACCCTACCTCATTGCTTTACTTATCTCTATCCCTCATCCTTTCAAATGTATTTTTCATTCTCACCATAACCTCTAATCACTCCACTCTGTGCTTTATTCGGGGACCATGCTGTTATAGATGCACTTTCATTCATGGAAAATCTTGGCCTCATAGTTAAGAATTCCAACTTCAGAGTTTCATGTGCTCTTGAATCCTTGAATCCTTTGTCCTATTGCTGCATATCTCTTTCCTAACCTCACATCTGAGTCAATTTTGCCTTCTGCCTTTCCACTCCTGTTCTCATGCTGCAGAATATTGCTAGATGAATTCATACAACTGTTCTTACTGGTTCCAATACCAAAGAGTAATGCCTGTTTCTCAGACTCAGATGGTTTTAGTGGGGGAGAAGAACTTAAGGCCTGTTCCCTTACAACAGGTATATCACTGAAGGTTGTAAACAGAAGAGTCACCAGGATTTTCCTAAAATGGGCAGAGGAAAAAGACTAGGTAGTGATATTGAAAGGGCTTTTTGAATGCGATAAGGGTCATCAAAGAGCTTCCCTTGCACTAAATATTTGGCAGGAAGTCTATACGTGACTCATAGTTTCTCCCAAACACTTCCTTTACACATCATCAAGACCCTCTGAAATGTTGCCAGCAATCAGATAGTGCACTGAACGGGAAGGCAGAAAATAAATGTGAGACGTCGGCCAGGCGGAGCAGTAAAGACTGAGTCAGTTTATTCATCTGAGGGTAAAGGATATATAGAGAAAATCTAGCCTAACTTCAAAGAGTGTTTCCCGTGAGACACTCCCCAAAACATCTGCTGAGGATGTGACAACATACATTTCCTCGTTATGAGGGTTCCTAGATTGGGTTGTAGTTTCCAAGGCTTTCCCATGTGCCTTGGTGCCACCTGCATAGAGGAGTGAATGTGTAAATCTAAGGTTCAAAGAGTGAGAAGGAATGTCTCAGTAGCCTCCCTTGCAGGGAGAGATTTGGAGAGCCCTGGTTCCTAAATGATTGAGCCTTGTGGGTTAAGCCTGGACAAGAGGCAAATTCTGTCCTGGATGTTAAACCCAGATCAGACTCTTAGAGCGGCCCTCAACTCAGAAACAAGTTCCCAAGTGTCCTCCATGTAGAGAAATGGAATCATCCAAGTAAGTTTAAGGTGTCTGCTCATGTGTCTGAACCTCATAATACAATGAAAATGAAACTTCAAAATGAAACAGGATCAAGAAGAACACCAGATACAGGAGAAAGAGAATAGGAAGAGCAGGAGAAAGCAATGGCAAATCCAGGATGCAGCTTAGAGAGATGCAGAGGGTGCACAAGGAGGGGAAGAAATGGGAGGTTGTTGAGGGAAGGACTTCAGACAGTAATAGAAAGGGGAGAAATGCTTTTTTGCAGATAATTTACTTATTTTTATATGGAATATGCAGGGATTCAGAGAAGCAGTTCAAATGAACATGTAGTGTTGACTTCTCAGGAATATGAATTTGAAAAGCAATTCAATGAGAACAAAGCCATCCAGTCGATGCAAGAGAACTGGAAGAAAATCGTTCTTATTTTCAGCTCTGTATGCTGCCTTTATATTTGGTGGTCAGCACCTAATGAACAAATGGGCAAAGTTGGAAGTCAGGAAGCCACTTGTACTGTGGTCCCTGAGCATTGCAGTCTTCCATATAGGGTTAGGGTATAGTTGTTGCTCTTCAAACTGGTGCTTATATTGTGTACATTTTGATGACCAAAGGCCTGAAGCAATCAATTTGTGATCAGAGTTTTTACAATGGACCTGTCAGCAAATTTGCGTCTTTTGCATTTGTATTAAGCAAATCACTTGAATTTGGAGAAACTATTAATTATTTTTCAAAAACAGAAACTCATCTTACTACATTGGTGTCACCACATCACTGTGCTGCTCTATTCTTGCTACTTTTAGGACATGGTTGGTTCATGACCATGAACTATGAAGTGCATGCAGTAATGTATTCCTACTATACCTTGCAAGCGGTGGGGTTCCAGGTCTCACCGAAGTTCACCATGTTCATCACCTTGTTTCTGATTACACAGATGTTGATGGGTTGTGTAGTTAACTATCTCGATTTTTCCTGGATGCAGCAAAACCAGTGCCGCTCTCATATTCAGAACATCATGTGGTCCTCACTCATCTATCTCAGCTACTTTGTGCTCAGGGTCATCAAGAAAAAAAAAAAACTAAACAAAATAAAATGGCACCAGGTATCATATATATGGTCCAGCTAAAATATAATAATATTAATAATTAAAAAGCAAGCTTGGCAGCTTAGGGGTAACTAGGTTGATCTAACCCAATAAATGTATGATCCTTTTGTGGTGAGGACTCATTGAGTTCAACTCCATCTCAAAGAACTGCTGCTAAGAGACACCATCCCTCTCATACCTGTCAAGTGTAGGAGGAAAAATGAAGAAAAAAGAAAGAAAGAAAGAAAGAAAGAAAAAAAGAAAGAAAGAAGAAAGAAAGAAAGAAAGAGAAAGGAAAGAAAGAAAGAAAGAAAAAGAAGGAAAAAGAAGAAAGAAAGAAGAAAGGAAAAAGAAAAAGAAAAAAGAAAGGAAAAAGGAAAGAAAAAGAAGAAAGAAAGAAAGAAGGAAGGAAGAAGGAAGGAAAGAAAGAATGTTATTAACAAACTTTATGAAAAAAGTATTTAGTCATCATATTTCCCTAAAACAGAAGACTTTTACTCAAAACCAAACAAAAAAAGTATTTTTATATACTGTCTATTCTTTTTCAACACTAAACTTGAGCCAACAAAAAAAAGACAAAAAGGTTGGAGGTGCAGGGGGTGTGCGTATAAAACCAACACTTTGGCAGAAATGAAAACTTTCCTTGTGAAAGGTTGGCAGTTTTAGAC
>NW_027555643.1:0-33121 GCF_003287225.1 Phascolarctos cinereus | reverse complement strand
TATGTGGGTTATTTTATAGCCTGCAGCTTTGCTAAAGTTGTTTTTTATTTCAAGTATTTTACTTGATTCTCTAAGTATTCATCATGTCATCTGCAAAGAATCATAGCTTTCTTTCTTCTCTGCCTATTCTAATACCTTCACTTTTTTTCTTCTCTTATTGCTAAAGCCAACATTTCCAGTATGATACTGAATAACAGTGGTGATAATTAACATCCTTGTTTCACCCCTGATATTATTGCAAATACTTCTACTTTGTTCACATGACATATTATGCTAGCTGAAGGTTTTAGATAGATGCTATGTATTCTTTTAAGGAAGACTCCATTTATGCCTAGGCTTTCTAGTGTTTTTAATAGGAATGGTGTTGTATTTGCCAAAAACTTTTTCTGCATCTATTGAGATGGTCATGTGGTTTTCTTGGTTTTGTGTTGATATTTCTGAATTATACTGATAGTTTTCCTAATATTGTACCAGTTCTACGTTCCTTGTTAAATCCTACCTGGTCATAGTGTATTATTCTTTTGATAAGTTGCTGCAGTCTATTGGCTAGTATTTTGTTTAAATTTTTTACATGTATATTCATTAGAGAAATTGGTGTATAATTTTCTTTCTGTATTTTGATTCTTCCTCGTTTAGGTATCAGCACCATATTTGTATCATGAAAAGAATTTGGTAAGACTCCTTCTACACCTATTTCCCCAAAGAGTCTGTATAGTATTGGAATTAATAGTTCTTTAAATGTTTGATAGAATTCACATGTAAATCTCTCTGGCCCTGGAGATTTTTTCCTAGGGAGTTCATCAGTAGCGTGTTCAATTTCTTTTTCTGAGATGGGGTTATTTAAGTATTTTCCTTCCACTTCTGTCAATCTGGGCAATTTATATTTTTGAAAATATGTATCCATTTTCCCAAGATTGTTAAATTTGTGGCATTCAATTGGGCAAAATAATTCTAATTATTGTTTTAATTTCCTTTTCTTGGTGGTAGATGCACTGTTTTCATTCTTGATGCTAGTAATTTCATTTTCTTCTTTCTGTTTTCTAATTAAATCAACCAAAAGTTCATATATTTTATTGTTTTTTTCAAAAAACAAGCTCTTAGTTTTATTTATTAGTTCAATAGTTTTTTAATTTCAATTTTCTTAATTTTCCCTTTGGTTTTCAATACTTCTAATTTGGTGTTTAATTGAGGATTTTCAATTAGTCCCTTGTCTAGTTTTTTTAGTTATATGCCCAATTCATTGAACTCCTCTTTTTTATTTTATTTATGTAAGCATTTAGAGATATAAAACTTCCCCTAAGAAATGCTTTCACTGCAGTCCATAAGTTTTCATATGTTATCTTATTATTCTCATTCTCTTGAATGAAATTATTGATTGTTTCTATGATTTGTTGTTTGACCCAGTCATTTTTTAGCATTAGATTATTTAGTTTCCAACTAATTTTTACTCCATCTTTCCATGGCCCTTCATTACATATAATTTATATTGCATCATGATCTGAAAAAGATACATTTAATATTTCTGCCTTTCTGCATTGGATTGTGAGGTTTTTATGCCCTAGTACATGGTCAATTTTTGTGTATGTGCCATGTACTGCCGAGAAAAAAAGTATATTCCTTTTTTTCTCCATTCATTTTTCTCCAGAGGTCTATCATACTTAACTTTTCTAGTGTTCTATTCATCTCTGTAACTTCCTTCTTGTTCATTTTGTAGTTAGAGTTATCTAGTTCAGAGAGGGTGAGGACTTTAGTCTACTAAAGTTCCAGCCTTGCTGATTCCAGCCCAACACCAGGTAAGCTGTCAGAACCCTGCAGCCTCCAACTGCCAACCAGGAGGAAACTCGAAAGCCTAGCTGGTACAGCAGGCAAACACCAACACCTGGACCTCTGAGTGCCTCAGTGACGGTGGGGGAACCAGTGGAAACCAGCTCAGAAAGTTACAAGGTGCCTTGGCATTCTACAGCAAAGGAGGCCCCAGTGCCTCAGGAGATCTAATGGAAGCAGCACTGCAAGGGGCCCCAGGCAGATGAATACCCTGAAGCACTCATCTAAAAGGAGCTGAAGAAAGCTAGAGAAAAGGAAAAGCAGGCAACCTAGAATTACCTGAAAGTTCCATTACTTAGAGATATAAAACTACCCCAAGGGAGTGTGCCCTTGGCTCTTTTAATAATTTCCATTGATATTCTTGATCTTTTGCTTTTCCAAATAAACTTTGTTATTATTTTATCAAGATCTATAATGTATCATTTTGGTCATTTGATTGCATCAAAAGGGTATATTAATTTTGACATATTGTCATTTTTATTATATGAACAGGGCCTATCAAAGAGCATTTAATATTCTTCCATCCATTTACATTGTTATTTATTTCTTTAAGGAACATTTTGTAATTTGAAAGTATATGGGTCTTTTGTGTATTTTGCTTCCAAGATATTTTATGCATTTTGTACTTATTTGCATTGGAATTTCTTTTTCCATTATTGCTTATTAGTTTTTGTTTTTATTTTACTATTAGGCAGTTTTAAAGTTTCTGTTTTGTTTTAAGGAAAAGAGTTTTAGTTCAATCAATTATCTTAGTGGAAAGAAACTTTGACTATGTTGTGTTAACTGAAAAGGAAGTCCAATTTTGCTTAGATTCATTATTTACTTATTTATTATTTAATTTGGGATAAACACATATGTGGGGCATGTCCCAAAGTATAGGTGTGTTTTATAGACCACTTATCTCCAATTCTACTTAGGACGGAAGTAGAATTAATTGCAATTGAAGTGGAAAATTAATTGGATTAAAATGTTTTTTAAAAACAGAAAGATCAGATGAATATATATATATATGTATGGAAACATTTTCAGAATCCTACCTTCTATAATATTTAAAAATATTCAGCTTTCAAATTCTCAATTTTTGAGGTTTTGTTATTTTAATATTTTATTCCTTTGACATGTAAATTTTTTTGCATTCATTTTTTAAAAAAATTGACTTCCAACTTCCTTCCCTCCCCTCTTTCACTCTTCAATGACAAGAAGGCAAGGCAAGATGCAAATCATACTTCCATATCACAAATGTTCAAAACCAAACACAGACTAAAAACAAGAACCTGGAAACAAAATAAAGTTTAAAGAAGTATGCTTTGATCTACATTTAGATTTCTTTAATTCTTTCTTTGGAGGTGAATAGCATTTCTCATCGTAAGTGCTTGGGAATTGTTTGGATCATGTTATTGCTGAGAATAGCTAAGACATTCATAGTTGATCATCATGCAATCCTGCAGTTACTGCGGACAGTGTTGTTGTGGTTCTTCTCATTTCTTTTTGAAACAGTTTATGTAAGTCTTCTATTTCCAAAATGCTATTAAACTGTGCATACCCTTTCATCCAGTAATGCTAGTACTATGTTTATATCCCAAATAGATAAAATACAAAACAAAACAAAAAAAGGCAATGATCCTGTATATACAATAATATTTATATCAGCTTTTTTTGTGGTGGCAAAGAATTGGAAATTGAAGTGATGCCCATCAACTGGAGAATGATTAGACAATTTGTGGTATAAGATTGCAATGGAATACTTTTGTGCAATGAGAAATGGTGAGGAAGATATCAGAAAAACCTGTAACAAATTTGTCTCTAAAATATTTGAATTAGTTAAAAACTCTACCAAGAGTGCTTCAGTGTGCCAATTTTCTCAGATCTCCTCCAAGATTTTTCATTTACCTTATTGGCCAATGCAGTAGGTGTGAGGGGGTACTTCAGAGTAGTTTTAATTTACATTTATCTAATCAATAGTGATTTAGAGTATTTTTAAATGAGTATTGATTTCTTTGATTTCAAGCTGCGTGTTCATATCTTTGACCTTTTACCAATTGGGGAACAATTTGTATTCTTAGTCATTCAAAGTTCACTCCTTATTTGAGAAATGATGCCTTGATTAAAAAGAGACTTCTTTAAATTTTTAACAGTTCTTTCCCTACATCAATAATGATAAAGTTCAGAGTAAGAAGTATCATTTTCCCATGTAGGAATGTCGACAATTTAACCTTAATTGAATTCCTTATGATCTTTCTTTCCCATTTACCTTTTAAGCTTCTCTTCAGTCTCGTATTTGAAAATCAATTTTTAAATTCAGCTCTGGTCTTTTGATCAGAAGGTTGAAAGTCCTCTATTTCATTAAATTCCATTTCCCCCCGAAGTTATGCTGGACAGGTGATTCTTCACTGTAACCTAACTCATTTTCCCTCTAGAAAATCATATCCCAAGTCCTCTGATTCCTTTATGTAGAAGCTGCTAAATCTTATGTGATCCCAACTGAGGCTTCATATTATTTGAATTGCCTTTTTTTCTGGCTACTTATGATATTTTCCCTTCACCTGATTCCTCTGGAATTTGGTAATACCAATCTTTGGAATTTTAATTTGTGTTATCTTTGAGGAGTGAAGGGCAGATTCTTTCAATTTCTATTTTACCTCTGGTACAAGATATCAAGGCAATTTTCCTTGATAATTTCTAGAAATATAAAGTCTAGCTCTTCTTTTAATCATGCCTTTAAAGTAGTCCAATAAAGCTTAAATTTCTTTCCTGTATTTTTAGTAAGTTTTTTTTTCACATGAGATATTTCACATTTTTTCCTATTAAAAAAAGTTTTGAGTTCCAAATTTTATCCTGCTTTTCCTCCTTTCCTACCCTTCCCTATCCCTGAAACAGTAAGCAATCTGATATAGATTATACATATACATGCAATTGTGTAAAACCATTCCATATTAGTGATTTTGTACAGGAAGACTTGAACAAAAAAAAAAGAAAGAAACAAAGTGAAAAATTGGCATGCTTCAGTGTGCATTCAATCAATATCAGTTCTTTCTCTAGAGATGGACAGCATGCTTCATCATGAGTCCTTTGGGATTGTACTAGATTATTGTATTGCTTAGAACAGCTAAGTCAATCACAGCTCTTCGTCATACAATATCACTGTTACTGTATCCACTGTTCTCCTGGTTCTGCACAATTCACTTTACATCAATACATGTAAGTCTTTCTAGTTTTTTCTGAAATCATCCTGCTCGTCATTTTTTAGAGCACAATAATTTTCCATCACAATCATATATCACAGTTTGTTCAGCCATTCCTCAGTTGATGGACATCCCATTAATTTCCAGTTCTTGGCCACCACAAAAGGATACGCTTTGATCCAGCAATGCTACTGCTAGGTCTATATCCCAAAGAGAATGAAAAAGGGAAAAGGACCTATTTGTAAATTTTAACTACATTGTACATAATGTATTGAATTTTAATTTTTTTCTGAGATCATGAAGCAATGACAGAAAAATGGAAATACAAGTCATGTGCCCGTGGAGGAAAAAAAACATCCAAAGTTGATACAGTTCAGATTCTACTCTGTATACAAGATTTCACAATGTGAATGGCTGATATATGAAAATAATTTGTTTTTTGGAAAGGTCTAATGGACCTCATAAACCCCTACCCTTACTTCCCCACCTTCACCCCTCTCCCCCATGGGAGAAGAAAGAGATAGTCGAAAAGAGTAGGCAAAAGATACCCTATTTCCTGAGGACATAGTGACAGCAGACTTGGGAGCTCTGAGTAAGGAGAGAGGTGCCTCCATATGGAAGCTCTGTCCAAAATACTTTACCCTTGACAATGGAGAAGACAAACTCATGCCCCTAGAGAACTGTGTCACTGCCCCACCATACACAATGAGCTTCTATTAGAAACAGACAATGAAGCCTAGAGAATATCTCCTGTCCATTTCATGCCTTAATTCCTCCGGCTGGAAGAGGGATGTGAGAGAACATGATTGGCACTAGAGGTAAATAACAGGCAGATCCCAATTATTTTTTAAAAATTAAATTATTTTAAACAAATACTAAAACTGAAATACACAGTAAGAAAAGAAAAAGAAACATTATAAGTTAAATATTAAGAATATAATACAAAAGAAGAAAGAAAAAACTAAAATGCATTGCCATATGCACTGCAAAATGGAAGAGATTATTCAAAATATACAGCAATAAATTTCTACTTCAGAAAACCTATATAATATAAACTATGCATTTTGTTCAGAGCTGTCCATTTTGTTTCCTTCGAAGTTTTCTTATATATATATATATATATATATATATATATATATGTATATGTATGTATGTATGTGTGTGTGTATATATGTATATATATGTATGTATATGTGTATATATATGTGTATTTATATATACATATATATATAATACACACACACACACACACACACACATATATATATATATATATATATATGTATGTATGTATGTATGTATGTATTTCAATTGTACAAATAAGCAAGGGCCCTATAATGAACCACAGGAGCTGTTGCCAGCAATCAAAGAGTACACCAAATGGGAGGGCATGAAATAAATAAAAGATGTGGGCCAGGCTGATCAGTAAGGACTGACTCAGTTTGTGCATCTGAGGGTACAGGTTATATAGAGAAAATCTAGCCTAGCTAGAAAGAGTCATCCCAGTGAGACACTCCCTGAACATCTGCTGATAAGTGACAATACCTATTTTCTAGTAATCAGTGTTCCTAGATTGGGATGTAAAACTCCAAGACTTTTCCCTGGTGTCTAAGGTTCAGATAATGAGAGGCAATGTCTCTGGAACCTCCCTTGCAAGGAGAGATTTGAAGAGCCCCGACTCCTAAATGATTGAGCCCTGTGGGTTAAGCCTTGGCAAAGGTCAAGCTTTGTCCTGGATCTTAAACTGAGATAGGATCCTTAAAGCTCGCCCTCTACAAACTCCTCCCTTTTCGAATTTGTAAGCAGCTTGAAGAGATGAACGTCTGCTCCTAACTCTCTGATCCTTGTCTTAATTAAGGTATCAATTCAGGGAATAATGAAACATAATATGATGAAAAACACTGCCCAAGAAAATGCATGAAGTAACAAGGCAGGTAAATTTTTAAATATATAGATTGCACTTAATTTGTTTAAGTTCTCTACAGCCAGATTTTTTGGGTTGGCCCCCGGGGAATGACTGTCTGCAGTTTCCCAGGTAATATTAGGACAAATGAGCAGAAGGGTTACTATTATGACAAATACCTTCTAAACGATTCTTAATCTTGTCCCATTTTACAATGGGGGAGTTGTATGGAAAAGGAATTAACACATACCATAGTAAAGCGATAATCACATTTTAAAGTAGCTCTAAATTCAGTTTCTGCAAGTTCATGCCAAATGAATTCCACAGTATCTTTTAATGCATCCGGTTTTTTCTAAAAATCTAAATCAATTTCCCCTTGTTTTTGAAGTGCCAATGACACATTCTGAGCCAATCCTTCAGTATACCGTGCATCCTGCAATTGTTGTGTAAACATAGTAAATGTTACTGCAGATGCAATAAGGGATGAGATAAGAGATACCAAGGACACAATTCCCCAAATGACACATTGGATGCATCTCTTTTTTCTTACAGAAATCTCTTGATTAAGACAGTACAGCAGGAGCTAAAAACCATCCCTCTTCTACTTGAGTAGGAAATATAGAATATTTAGGTCTTTCTAATATCATAGCTACATATTCCCAAGTTCCATGTGCATAATATAAGCATCTATTTACAATACCATTTTTGCATGCAATTTCAGAATACCCATCAGGTGTCAGTGTGATGTTGGGTCTTCCCAAAAGAAGTGCTTGATGCATGGGTAAACAGTCAACTAGCTTTTTTCTATTATAAAGAGTAATATCAGGTTTAAAGGGAGTGGCAGCACATAAGTATATAGGATCAAATGCTGCCATTGCTAACCAAAGTTTCTCCTGATGTACAGCATTCTTATTGGCACAATCCTGGCATAGTCCACCCTTGTCTTGCACCCTCAACACTATGATCTAATTTATTCCATATTTCAAATCTTTCCCAATTGTAATTAGCTACACCCCTATACTGTGTATGACATTTTACCCCAGGTGGAAATCTATGTCATACTGATAATAAGATATATTAAACAATCTGGCCAGGGAGAAAAATGAGCTGGCCCTTTCACAGATCCAATAGTTTCTATATCAAACATAGATATATTCCCTGAGGAACTAATTGAACAGAATGAGTAACAGTTTCTAATTTAACACAGTAATCTATACATCAATCCCAAAACATATTGGGGGTGTGCCAGTTTTGCCTTTAAAATCGTATCCTAAAACATCATACATTTCTAAATTTTTAACTCTCCAATCCCTTTGTCCAAAAATTTCTGCAGGCATAATGTCAATAACTGGGTCATTCCATGTGAGTGGTTTTGGCCATGGGGGTCATTAATGTATGAACAAAGCTGCAAAGTCTTCTTCAATAGTCATTGTTTATAACAGCATTATCAGTTGCAGCAGCCATCCTGCCGACTTTGCCCATCATCTTGGGTACTGATTTCTTGTTCTTTTGTCCTTTTTCTTCCTTCAAATTTGAAGTTTCTGGAACCTCCAGGTCATCTCTGATACAGATTCTAATGTTAATTTCAGGGATCCATATTGGTCCTTCTGTACCATCTGAAAAAAGCATACCCTCGTCCCCAAGTGAACAATTTGTCTGGCCCAAACCAATGATTGGTGTTTGGGTCCTTTCGCTTGACTCTTTTTTGAGTCTTTTATTCCTCATTACTACTTCCCTTATGTAATCTCAAGTATTTTTCAGCGGGGTACAGCCTCCTCTATCAGGAGTAAGAAAATTTAAAGCATATATTGCTTGAGCCAATTGATTTCGTGGTCTACCCCTGGCTTCTCCCCCTTTTTGCTTTTGAAGAAATGTTTTAAGAGATCTATTTTTCCTTTCCACAATTGCTTGACTAGTAGGATTATAAGGAATACCGGTAATGTGGTGTATATGAAACGTAAGACAGAATGTAGGAAATGCATGAGAAACATAAGCAGGGCCATTATCAGTTTTAAAAACTGAAGGCACACCAGAAATGGAAAAGCAATGAAGCATATGATCTATAACATTTTGTACTGCTTCTCCTGCTTGTTCAGTAGCCATAGTGAAGGAAGAGAAAGTATAAACTGTTACATGAATAAATTGTAACTTTGCAAAACTGCTGTAATGAGTAACATCCATTTGCCAAATTTCTCCTGAATGTAATCCACATGGATAAACAGCCAATTTATATGGTGTAGGGTGGAAGGAAGACATTTGCAACAGGATTTTATTATCTGACCAGCCTGCTCTCTAGTAATCCCAAATTGTGTCCTTAACATGGAGATAGACTGATGAAATTTATTATGTGATTACTTAGCTTCCTCAACGGACAACATTAACAAGGTTTGTCTAGTAAGGTCATCAGCTATCTGATTCCTGCTTGTGACAGGTCCTGGAAGCTCTGTATGTGAAGGACCATGTGTACAATATACTGGGGAAGTTCATTGCAGAATAGTTTTTTGTAACATCACAAAAAGTTGCAATATATTATAATTAGATGACACTTTAATTTGAGCAGTTTCTATATTATTAACCGTTCCTACTGCATATTTACTGTCTGAAAATATATTAAAACGACCAGAATATCTTTCTAGTAATAACATTATAGCATAAATTTCATTTTGTTGGGTAGAATCTAATGGTGTGTGTGCTACATATCTCTCATGAGGGGGAATAAAATATGTTGACATGTGATTAGGGTAAGTGTCAGTAAAGGCACAGAGCGCTCCCACTATGGGATTCTTTTGTACTATCATATTAATAATCCACTGATGTTTCCTAGAAGTTGTAAAATTGGGTATTGATATGTATTGTCTATTCCCCTTGAAAAATAGTAAGAAGCACCTGCCAAGAAGTCTTGACTGAGCAATTCTTCTATTTGTTTTTTGTCATAAGGTTGATGTATAATACTAGGGGCATTTCCAACTAATTTTAATACTCTTTTGCAGGCTTTCTTAGCCAAATCTGCTACCATAGAAGGATATGTTTGAAGGGTATATTTTGGCTGCTAAGGCCGAAAAACCCACTCCAGTAACTTCTCTTTCTGATGTATACATGAAAAGGTATATCTGGGGTATCTAATATTGTAACTTCTAAAGTCATACCAGATTCTATGTGATAAACCATTGCAGTTTCTATTGATTTCCATATTTTTTTTAACTGCTGTTTTGCTTTGGTGGTAAGTGTTCTAGGAGATGTGGGGTCAGGATCACCTCTAAGAATATCATATAGTTTCTGTAATTCATGAGTTCCTATTTTAAATAAGATCTGATCCAATCAATGTCTCCTAGGAGTTTTTGAAAATCATTTAATGTTTTTAGTTTATCTTGTCTAATACATATCTTCTGAGGCTGAATTTCTTTCATTCCTACTATTTGTCCTAAGTATGAATAAGGAGGTGCTTTTTGAATCTTTTCAGGTGTTATCTCTAAACCGTGCTCTGTAAGAGCTTTAATCATTTCCCGCATAATACTGGCTAATTGTTCTTTTTGTGGTTCTGCTATATATTGCTGACACATGGTGGGGCTATTTTTCATCCCTTGAGGAAGCACCTTCCACTGATATCTTTGGTGAGGCTGCTTTAGGTTTTCTGATGGTAATGAGAATGCAAAATATTTACAATCTTCTGCTCTAAGGGGTATAGTATAAAAACAATCCTTTAAGTCAATTACCCACAAAGCCCAGTCTGCCAGGATTGCAATTCGAGAAGGCGGCCCTGGCTGCCATAGTTATCATGTGGGCATTGATTTATCTGAGATCCATTAACATTCTCCATTTACCTGATGTTTTCTTAACAGCAAATATAGAAGAATTCTATGGACTTCTGGAAAATTCTATGCAACCTGCTGCCAATTGTCTGGTTCTTATATCTTGAAAAGCCCTGTTTTTTTCAAATTAAGGAGCCACTGGTCCACCCATATGGGGGGCCCTTCTTTCCAAGTTATTTTAGGAACCTGTACTGTTCTTTTCTCTTTGGATGTGACCCCTACAAAAATTTTTCTACTTATAATAGCCTTCATGTGTTTCAATAAATCTCTTCCCCAGAGGCAGCATGGAAGGTGTAGCAATACATATGGTCTAACTTTTCCTTGCTGCCCCTCCACTTTCCAAGAGAGCCATGCCATGTTTTGTGCAGGAGTGTCTATTTCTCCTATTCCCTGTAACATCACATTTCCTTGATCTAGTGGCCATTCTCTAGGCCAGGCCCATAAAGTGATAAGTGACTTAACAGCTCTTGCATCTATTAACCCTTCCAATCCCTTTCCCTGTACCTCCATTTTTAGAGTTGGTCTGGCATCTGTGATAGTTCTATACCAAAACAGTCCTGTACTACCAAATCCTTCTGTCCCCCTTATTTTTTCTGTCATCTTTCCCAGTTTTTTATAGTCCATTACAATCATTTGTGCTATTCTTTCCATTTTTTGAATGAAAAAATGACAACAAGGAAAAACATATGCCATAACCTCAATTTCTCCAGTGTAATCAGAATCCACCACTCCAGGGATGACCATAAGTCCCCTAAGTGTCTGGGAACTATGACCTAATATTAAACCCACCATCCCTGGGGGTAATGGACCATTTACTCCAGTGGGAATGCATATAACTTCACCCTTGATGTCTTTATCAAGACTGGACCTTAAATCTAATCTCCCACTACCTGGGGTGGCATGAATAAGGCCTAGTATTGTGAGTTTTGTGGGTGTGGAGCAGGGACTGGTTGAATCAGTGAAAGTGCTGCTCCAATTGTCTTCCTGGGCCAAGTGAGCCCCTCTGGGGGTTTAAAGTCTGCCCATTAACATCTGAAGTAGATCTCCATTGTGATGCCCAATGATTTCCCCTTTGACACCTAGGACAAGGAGTACTGGGGGGCTGTTATAGTGACTTCCTAAGATCCCTGCAATCCTTTTTCCTATGGCTGGGCTTTCTGCTATTAAAGCATTTTATCTTTCCTTGGTCCTGTGACTTTCATAACTCAGTTTCTCCACATAAAAGATTTAAAAAAGGTATATGATCTATTCCTATTAAGGCAATGAGTGAATATAACTGAAACTATGGGTAAATAATTTAGGTGAAATGTAATCCTAGGGAAAAGGAGAGAAAAAGTTGACTTAGGAAGCAGTAGAGTGCCAAAGATCAGTAAAAGAGACCCTGAGAAGGAAGTGATTCATAAAAGAGGTTCAATCTATTAGTCATTGGAAATGGAAGATGTTTGAGAAGGTTTGACAATTAGAAATGGGCCTAAGGTGGGATAGAAATTTATTATGAGTGCAGAAAAGCCTACTACATGTGATCCAACACTTTAGAATTATTGAAGTGATGTGGGGTGGTTGACACTGAGTCAAAACCATCAGTTCTGAAAGTTTCAGTGTCAACAACATTCCCTAGTGCTTTGGAACTAGCTCTAAGAGAACTGTCAGAAGTTCAGGAAAGGAACTTCTCCCTGGGAGGAAGAAGGCATTCTTCCTCTTTTTGAATAGAGCAAGCCATGCAAATTGGTTCCCTCCCTACTGGGATGAAAGCAGCCCCAAATCTGTACCTGCAACTCCTCTGGGAGACAAGCTCAAGCTCTTTGTGTCCTTCCCTGCAGAGGACTTATCTGGAAACGCACCATGAAATTTAGGCTGAACTGGATTTTCCTTATGACTATTTTCCAAGGTAGCTTTATGGAGAGGAAGGGACAATATGAAGTGGTGACTTCATTTGATGATTGACTTTAATTCAATGTCTCTGTGTTGCAGATGTCCAGTGTGATGTGGAGCTGGTGGAGTCTGGGGGAGATGTGATACAGCCTGGGGGATCTCTGAGTCTCTCTTGCAAAGGTTCTGGATTTACTTTCAGCGGCTACAGGATGAGCTGGGTCCGCCAGGCTCCAGGGAAGGGACTGGAATGGGTTGCATACATTAGTAGTAGTAGTAGTTATACGTACTATGCAGACTCTGTGAAAGATCGATTCACCATCTCCAGAGATAATGGCAACAACATGTCATATCTACAAATGACTTCCCTTGAGACTGAGGACACAGCTGTGTATTACTGTGCAAGACACACAGTGAGGAAAAGGAATGTGAGACCTGATAAAAAACTTACCCTCCAGGAGGGGAAGTGTCAGTGAGTGAAGAAGTGGACTGAGCTCATGATGCAGAAAGTAAAAGATTCCTATATCCAGGAACAGGTATAGTGAAGTTCTATTTATGGCTTGTGGTGTTTTTCTTCTGTCCCAGGAGAAAGCAACTTTTCCAGTACCTAGCTTTCATTCTTAATGGGTCACTCTCAGTCCCACCTCTACCCCATAATCAATTGGTAGTTATGTATTGTCCATTCTACTTGTATCAGAATTCTACTGTACTCTACCTTCTCTCCTCAAGGTACTGCAACCACCCTGAGGTAGGCCTTTACCAACTCATACCTGGACTATTATGCTAGCTTATGTTTCCCCAGCCTTAGTACTCTCTTCACTCCAGTTCACAGGAAACTAGCTATTAATATCACCTTCCTGAAACATAGATCTGACATTTTTCCCAAGTTCTGGTGAATCCAGAATAAAACATAAGTTCTGATTTGGCTTTTAAATCCTTTTGTAGCATGGCTCCTTCCTGTCTTATTCTACCTTAGTGCTTTCCACATGCTCATCAATCCAATGACACTGATCTCCTTGCTGTTCCTTTCACAACAGATTCCATCTCTCTATTGTGTATTTTCACTGGCTGGAATTCTTCTCCTCCTCATCCCTGCCTCCTGGCCCCCTTGACCTCCTTAAATCTTACCTAAAATACTCCCCACCTTCTACTTTCCCCATCCTCTTTAATTCCACCTTTATGCTGCATATATACATATACACACACACACAGATTAGATAAATAGATAGTGCGTTATTATTTCAATGTTGTCTCTCTGAATAAGAGTGACCACCTTAAAAAAAGGTACAATTTTTTGCCTTTCTTCATATTCCCAGTACTTAGCGCTGTGCTTGGCATATAGTTTACTATGCTCAATAAATAAATAAATACTTGTTGCTGATCTGACCTTCTGTTCCTTTTTGAATTTGGCTCTCCTAAATTGCTGAGCTTTGTTCTATTTCTGATTTCCATGTTATATACATAATGAGTAAATACTTCAACATTTTAACATATCCATATGAGGTATAATAAATTATTGAGTATTGTTATGAATTAAATTTAACAAAAAGGTAAATTAAGGCACCTTTCTCTAAGCAAGATATATTCTATTTTCAAGGCTGGAAACCTGAGAACAAGATGGGTCAAAACTGCCTCAGTCTCCAGCCAAAGATCCCAAGCAAAAAACAGCTCTCCTTGTATAGAATCTGGCTAGTACAGAACAAAGAACAAAACAGGATAGGTGACATCAAGGGCTTGAGGTCAACATGAGTTTTTTACATAGGTGGAGTGTGGGGAACAACATGATTGTTTGGAAATTTGGAGTGGGGCCTAACACCAACCCTCCTTCTTTCCCATTTATGACTAAGAAGTGGTTACTTTGAGTCTACTTTCATGTTAGAAGATAGTGGTCTAGACTTCTTCTGATTGCAAACCAGATAGCCCTGAAGGATAGTTTTGTAGTGTATAGATATTAGAGTAAGTTCCCTTATGGCAAACCATATTCCCTCAGGGTTAGCAGAATTCCTTCATACAGTAATACACCCTGAATAACAAGAGAACTGGATTTCAAACCTTAACCCCTTACAGGTCAGCTGAATTCTGAACTAAGTTGAGAGACATAGAACCATAACTAAGTACTCAGTTATAGGGCATAATCAATTAATTGTAAATAAGATAAATGAGAAAATGATACAGGATCCATTTTAATCTTCTCAGTATTATATGCATACAGCCACATCACATGCATTATGCATAGATTAAAAATGCTTTTACATAGAGACTAAAGAGTGTCCCACTCACAACTTGTAATCAAGTATAAAAAAAAGTGTTTATAGCTTTAGCTGATGTAAGTAATTTCATTAATCAACCTCAGAGGATTTTTAGGCTTGAAGTATGAAAGGAATTGACTCTACATGAGGAAGTTGTAGGAACTGGCTAACCAATAGAATCCCAAAACTGTTAAAGCAAATGGGCAAACCCTGCTCAAATGAGTTATTAAAAAGGATTTTAATTCATTTTTAAAAGTAAGGAAATTCTAGTTGCTCCTCTCAGGTGCCTTCTTACCCTGACACCTGAGCTTTTTGGACTCAGTAGCAATTGGTCACTGACTCCTCAGCAATGTTGACTCCATTGGCACCAGAACAGAAACGTTTAGAAAAGATTTTCAATGCAGTCACCATTGCCGACATATTGGAAAGTGAGGATTCAGCTCATCGAAACTTAATGAAAAAAACTCTGCTTGGTGTTTTGTTTACCAAACTCCATTTCTGATCACCCATTCAGTATTCAAAATGTCTGTTCATGGATGTAGATATTCTGGTACTGACAAACATTGATGAGCTTTAAAATTGAACATTATTATTTTTGCACTTAATAGTATTTTATGTTTTCCAATTGCATATAAAGATTGTTTTCAACATTCATTTTACAAGATTTTAAATTCTGAATTTTTCTCCCTCCCTCCTTTGTAACATATACAATCATTTTAAATATATTTTCATATTAGTCATATTAGGAAAGAAGAATCAGAACACAAGGGAAAAACAAGGACAAAGAAAAAAATAGTTAAAATAGTATGATTTGATCTGCATTCAGACTCCATAATTCTTTCTCTGGAGTTGGATACCATGATTCATCTTGAGTCCTTTGGAAATATTTTGGTTCATTGTGTTGCTGACAAAGCTAAGTCCATCATAGCTGATCATCAAACAATGTAGCTGTTACTGTGTACAACTTTCTTCTGGTTCTCCTCACTTTACTGTGTATCAGTTCAAGTAAATGTTTCAGGTTTCCCTGAAATTATCTTGCTTCTTATTTATTACAGCATAATAATATTCTGTCACAATCATGTATCACAGCTTATTTAGCCATTCCCCAGTTCATATATATCACCTCAATTTCCATTTCTTGGCCACAACATAAGGATACCCTTTGATCCAACAACACCACTGCTAGGTCTATATCCTAATGAGAATGAAAAAAAGGGGAGAGGACCTATTTGTAAAATTTAAGTATGTTCTAATTAAAGTATGGAATTTTTACTTTCTTTTGTAAAGATTATGAAGCAGTGACTGAAAAATGAAAATACAAGTCCTGTGCCAGTGAAGGAAAAAAAAAGCACACAAAATTTACATAGTTCAGATTCTATGCATTATACAACATTTCACAATCCCAATGGCTGATGTGAAAATAATTTGTTTTTATGGAAAGGTCCTAATGGACCTTGCAAACCCTTACCCTTACTTTGCATCTTCACCCCTTCTTCCCATGGAATAAGAGCACTGACCCACCCCCTTTCCTACTCAGTACAAAATAAAGGCAAGGTAAATAAGAGCAGGGAAAAGATGCTCTATATCCTGAGGACATAGTGATGACAGACTTGGGAGCTCTGAGTAAGGAGAGTGGTGTCTTATTTGGAAGTTCAGTTCAAAATGCTCTGAAAGTGTAGAAGACAAACTCATGCCCCACAAGGGCATAATGTGCTGAAAGTAAGTTGAGGGGCAGGTTAATATAAACTGCAAAGAGAATATAGTAGAAACTCTTTCTAAATGCTGTGGAAGAGGAAATGGGGAGTTGGTTTTTTGGGGTGCCTATGTCATGGTCCCACAATACATTATGGGCCTATATTAGAAACAGTATATACCTTGAGATACAATGGAAGCTTTCTTTGCATCTCTTGTAAATTTCATGCTTCATTTACTCTAGGTGGAAGAGAGGTATGAGAGAACATATTTGGCAGTAGAGGTATATAACAGGTGGACTCCAAAACTGAAAATGAGCAAAGGCACCGGAAGGAAACACAAGAGCCAATGGACAGGGGCAGAGATATAGAGGGAAAAGGTATCCATGAGCAGATTCAATTCAAAATCAAGGATAAGAGAGACTCAGGGTTCTTCTTTAATCAGAAATTGGAAGAGATTCCCTCAGAAAATATCAGTAATAGAAAAAAGCCTAATAAGCATTTTCTTGGTATTGAGAATAATTGGAGTGATTGGAAAGGACAGACCCTGTCTTTTGCATCATCAATGTTGCATATTGTTAGTGTCATAAAGTGTTCTCCAGGGTTTTAGAAGCAGTTCTAGAGGATACTTCTCTTTGTCGATCCGGGAGAGGACTAACCCCAAGGAGGTGGCAGTTGTTCTTCCTTTTATGAAGGGATGTGGGAGATATCTTTGCTTCTCCTGATTTATTTCTTGCCACTGGACCCAGATGGCTCTGGAGAAGAAAGTGTGTGTGCTGACCTTGCACAGTCCTCCACCACTTTAATCCAATTCACTTGCAAATCATGAATCACCTTCCTGATGCCATGGTCCTCTTTGACAATGAAGGACAAACAAGAAGAATGAAGGGAGGAGTACATGCAAACTTCTTTTTTCCTTGTTATGTAAACCAGCCCAAATCCTCTAGCTCTAAGAGAGGAAGTTCAGTGTTGTGTGACTTCTCTTTTATCCTGATGACTGACCCTGTAGAGACTCCACACTGGGATTTGAGCTGAATTGGATGTTTCAAAAAATATATTTCACTTTCAATTCACAGAGCAAACAAGCATTTCCATAACACAGCACAATAAAAAAGATGATTGCATATACAATTGCAAATCTACCATGTACAACATGCTATTCTCTCCAAATATAGAATAACATTATCCTGTAACTCATGTAGAATTATCATGTAAATGTAATGATGCAAAAAAAAAATCTTCCCTTGGGATCATCTTGTAGTCATCCTGTTTTCTGAGAATAATTACTTCCTGTATCATCTCTCTCCTTTCCCCTTTGCCTAGAGCAATCTATTCCAAAGCTTATTCTATTTGTTTAAAATTTCTGTTGTCCTCTGATGCTCACATGCTTGCTACAAGCCATGAGGTAATAATACCGTTAAATGGCTTGTCCAGTTCTGGAGCTGAAAAAGACCTCTGGTGGCACCTAGTCTAATCCCTCACAAAGAGAAAACTGAAGGTAAGGGAATTTAACTGATTCTTTGTAGATCACAGTGTCAAAGTGTCAAAGGTAGAATTTGAAACCAAGTCATCTGACTCCAGACAACTAGTCAGTTGGTTGAGATTATGGCATAATAATAAGATAAACTTATGGTTAACCCAGAGTATTGGTCTAAATTTATTTAATTTGCTCAAAGGAAGTTGAGAGGGAGGTTATGATAAACTACAAAGAGAACATAATAGAATCTCTCTTTCTAAATGCTGAGGAAGAAAATGGGGGTCAGTTTCTAGGAGAGGGCTGGTTTGAAATGGCAGACTCCTTTTATTGATAAATAGCACAATAACCCCTTAAAGTTATAGGAAAAAATTAAACCACAGCAATTTAGACCATCATGAATTCACTGGGCAAAAATAAACTAATTAGTGGCGTTAAGGGGAGTAGAGTTAGTGTAAGTAGAGGTCTCGCATATCTTTCCTTCCTATGATTTAATTTTGCCCTGCATATACCAGCGGCCCATCCAGGCCAGAGGAAATCTCTGGAAAGTGAGACCCATTGGGCTGCCTGAAGGCAGGAAATGGAAAAAAAAAAGTGGTAGGATCATCTAAGACAGAATACTCAGTTTTCCTGTTACAGTTAAACCAAACTACAGACTATTGACTACCATAATATGTGGACAACTATTTGCTACCTTCCTTGTGTATGCCCAAAACAAAATAGCTAAGGAAGTATTAATTTTATCAATATTAGTCATCACACAATGTGGCTGTTATTGTGCAAAACGTTCTCTAGATTCTGCTCATTCCACTCAGTATCGGACCATGGAAGTCTTTCCAGGTTTTCTGAATTCAGTGTGTTCATCATTTCTTATAGCACAAAAGTATTCCATTACATTCATATACCACAACTTGCTCAGCCATTCCTCAATTAATGGGCATCCTCTCAATTTCCAATTCTTTGCCACCACAAAAAGAGCTGCCATGAATATTTTTGTACATGTGGGTCCTTCTCCCATTTGTATGATCTCTTTGGGATGCAGCCCTAGAAGTGCTATTGCTGGGTCAAAGGGTATGCACATTTTATAGCCCTTTGGGCATAGTTCCAAATTGTTACTCCAAATGATTGAATCATTTCACCACTCACCAACAATGCATTAGTGTTCCAATTTTCCCACATCTTCTCCAACAGTTATCATTTTCCTGCTTTGTCATGTTAGCCAATCTGATAGGTGTGAAATGGTACCTTAGAGTTGTTGGTAATATAGAAATGCCAATGATTTATGTGGGTTTATTTTATAGCCTGCAACTTTGCTAAAGTTGTTTATTATTTGAAGTAGTTTTTTACTTGATTCTCTAAGTATATCATCATGTCATCTGCAAAGAGTCATAGCTTTCTTTCTTCTCTGCCTATTCTAATACCTTCAATTTTTTTTCTTCTCTTATTGCTGAAGCCAACATTTCTAGTATGATACTGAATAACAGTGGTGATAATGGACATCCTGTTTCACCCTGATCCTATTGCAAATACTTCTAGTTTGTCCACAGTACATATTATGCTACTGAAGGTTTTAGATAGATGCTATGTATTCTTTTAAGGAAGACTCCATTTATGCCTATGCCTTCTAGTGTTTTTAATGGAATGGGTGTTGTATTTTGCCAAAAGCTTTTTCTGCATCTGTTGAGATGATCATGTGGTTTCTGTTGGTTTTGGTGTTGATATTCTCAATTATACTGAGAGTTTTCCTAATATTGTACCAGTTCTACTCCTGGTATAAATCCTACCTGGTCATAGTGTATTATTCTTGTGATAAGTTGCTGCAATCTAATTGCTAGTGTTTTGTTTAAAATTTTTACATCTATATTCATTAGAGAAATTGGTGTATAATTTTCTTTCTGTATTTTGATTCTTCCTGGTTTAAGTATCAGCACCATATTTGTATCATGAAAAGAATTTGGTAAGACTCCTTCTATACCTATTTCCCCAAAGAATCTGTATAGTATTGGAATTAATTGTTCTTTAAATGTTTGATAGAATTCACATGTAAATCTCTCTGGCCCTGGAGATTTTTTCCTAGGGAGTTCATCAATCACTTGTTCAATTTCTTTTTCTGAGATGTGGTTATTTAAGTATTTTCCTTCCACTTTTATTAATCTGGGCAATTTATGTTTTTGAAAATATGTATCCATTTCCCCAAGATTGTTAAATTTGTTGGCATACAATTGGGCAAAATAATTCCTAATTATTGTTTTAATTTTCTTAATCTTGGTGGTAGCTTCACTGTTTTCATTCTTGATGCTAGTAATTTCATTTTCTTCTTTCTTTTTTCTAATTAAATTAAACAAAGTTTCATGTATTTTATTGTTTTTTTCCAAAAAAACAACTCAGTTTTATTTATTAGTTGAATAGTTTTTTAATTTCAATTTTCTTAATTTTCCCTTTGGTTTTCAATACTTCTAATTTGGTGTTTAAGTGAGGATTTTCAATTAGTCCCTTGTCTAGTTTTTTTAGTTGTATGCCCAATTCATTGATCTCCTCTTTTCTATTTTATTTATGTAAGCATTTAGAGATATAAAACTTCCCCTAAGAAATGCTTTCACTGCAGTCCATAGGTTTTCATATGTTGTCTTATTATTGTCATTCTCTTGAATGAAATTATTGATTGGTTCTATAATTTGTTGTTTGACCCAGTCATTTTTTAGGATTAGATTCTTTAGTTTCCAATTAATTTTTAGTCTATCTTTCCATGGCCCTTTATTACATATATTTTTTATTGCATCATGATCTGAAAAAGATACATTTAATATTTCTGCCTTTCTGCATTGGATTGTGAGGTTTTTATGCCCTAGTACATGGTCAATTTTTGTGTATGTGCCATGTACCGCTGAGAAAAAAAAGTATATTCCTTTTTTCTCCATTCAGTTTTCTCCAGAGGTCTATCATACCTAACTTTTCTAGTGTTCTATTTACCTCCTTAACTTCTTTCTTGTTCATTTTGTGGTTAGAGTTATCTAGTTCAGGAGGGTGAGGATTTTAGTCCTACTAAAGTTCCAGCCTTGCTGATTCCAGCCCAACACCAGGTAAGCTGTCAGAACCCTGCAGCCTCCAACACCAACCAGGAGGTAATTCCAAAGCCTAGCTGGTAGAGCAGGCAAACACCAACACCTGGACCTCTGAGTGCCTCAGTGATGGTGGGGGAACCAGTGGAAACCAGCTCAGAAAGTTACAAGGTGCCTTGGCATTCTACAGCAAAGGAGGTCCCAGTGCCTCAGGAGATCTAATGGAGGCAGCACTGCAAGGGGCCCCAGGCAGATAAACACCCTGCAGCACCCATCTAAAAGGAGCTGAAGAAAGCTAGAGAAAAGGAAAAGCAGGCAACCTAGAATTAACTGAAAGTTCCATTACTTAGAGATATAAAACTACCTCAAGGGAGTGTGCCTTGTCTCTTTTAATAATTTCCATTGATATTCTTGATCTTTTGCTTTTCCAAATAAATTTTGTTATTATTTTATCAAGATCTATAATGTATCATTTTGGTCATTTGATTGCATCAAAAGCATATATTAATTTTGACATATTGTCATTTTTATTATATGAACAGGGCCTATCAAAGAGCATTTAATATTCTTCCATCCATTTACATTGTTATTTATTTCTTTAAGGGACATTTTGTAATTTGAAAGTATATGGGTTTTTTCTGTATTTTGCTTCCCAGATATTTTATGCATTTTGTACTTATTTGGATTGGAATTTCTTTTTCCATTATTGCTTATTAGTTTTTGTTTTTATTTTACTATTAGGCAGTTTTAAAGTTTCTGTTTTGTTTTCAGGAAAAGAGTTTTAGTTCAATCAATTATCTTAGTGGAAAGAAACTTTGGACTATGTTGTGTTAACTGAAAAGGAAGTCCAGTTTTGCTTAGGTTCATTATTTACTTATGTTTATTATTTCATTTGGGATAAACACATATGTGGGGCATGTCCCAAAGTATAGATGTGTTTTATGGACCACTTATCTCCAGTTGTAGTTAAGAGGGAATTAGAATTAATTGCAATTGTAGTAGAAAATGAATTGGATTAAATTTCTTTTAAAAAACAGAGAGATCAGACAAATATTTATATATATGTAATGTAGAAACATTTTCAAAATCCTACCTTGTATAATATTTAAAAATATTTAGCTTTGAAATTCTCAATTATTTCAAGTTTTGTTATTTTAATATTTTATTCCATTGACATGTAAATTTTTTTGCATTCAGTTTTTAAAAAAATTGACTTCCAACTTCCTTCCCTCCCCTCTTTCACCCTTCAATGACAAGAAGGCAGGGAAATATGCATATTATATTTGCATATTTCAAATGTTCAACACAAACACAGACTAAAACAAAGAACCTGGAAAAAAAAATAAAGTTTAAGGAAGTATGCTCTGATCTACATTTAGATTTCTTGAACTCTTTCTTTGGAGGTGAATAGCATTTCTCATCGTAAGTGCTTGGGAATTGTCTTGGATCATGTTATTGCTGAGAATAGCTAAGTCATTCAAAGTTGATCATCATGCAATCCTGCAGTTACTGCAGACTGTGTTGGTGTGGTTCTCCTCATTTCTTTTTGCAACAGTTTATGTAAGTCTTCTATTCCCAAAATGCTATTAAACTGTGCATACCCTTTCATCCAGTAATACTAGTGTCAAGTTTATATCCCAAATAGATAAAATATAATAAAAACAAAAAAAGGCAATGATCCTTTACATACAATAATATTTATATCAGCTCTTTTTGTGGTGACAAAGAATTGGAAATTGAGGTGATGCCCATCAACTGGAGAATGATTAGCCAATTTGTGGTATAAGATTGCAATGGAATGCTATTGTGCAATGAGAAATGGTGAGGAAGATTTCAGAAAAACCTGTAACAAATTTCTCTCTAAAATATTTGAATCAGTTAAAAACTCTACCAAGAGTGCTTCAGTGTGCCAATTTTCTCAGATCTCCTCCAAGATTTTTCATTTACCTTATCAGCCAATCCAGTAGCTGTAAGGGGGTACTTCAGAGTAGTTTTAATTTACATTTCTCTAATCAATAGTGATTTACAGTATTTTTAAATGAGTATTGATTTCTTTGATTTCAAACTGCGTGTTCATATCTTTGACCTTTTGCTAATCGGGGAACAATTTGTATTCTCAGTCATTCATAGTTCACTGCATATTTGAGAAATGACGCCCTGATTAAAAAGAGACTTCTTTACATTTTTCACTTTTCTTTCCCTTCATCAATAATGATAAAGTTCAGAGTAAGAAGTATCATTTTCCCATGTAGGAATGTGGACAATTTAACCTTAATTGAATTCCTTATGATCTTTCTTTCCCATTTACCTTTTAAGCTTCTCTTGAATCTCGTGGTATTTGAAAATCAGTTTTCAAATTCAGCTCTGGTCTTTTGATCAGGAATGCTTGAAAGTCCTCTATTTCATTAAATTCCATTTTCCCCAAAGTTATGCTGGACAGGTGATTCTTCACGTAATCCTAACTCATTTTCCCTACAGAACATCATATCCCAAGCTCTCTGATTCCTTAATGTAGAAGCTGCTAAATCTTATGTGATCCCAACTGAGGCTTCACATTACTTAAATTGCCTTTTTTTCTGGGTGCTTATGATATTTTCCCTTCACCTGATTCCTCTGGAATTTGGCTATAACAATCTTTGGAATTTTAATTTGTGTTATCTTTGAGAAGGTGAATGGCAGATTCTTTCAATTTCTATTTTACCTCTGGTACAAGATATCAAGGCAATTTTCCTAGATAATTTCTAGAAATATAAAGTCTAGGCTTTTCTTTTGATCATGTCTTTAAAGAAGTCCAATAAAGCTTAAATTTTCTTTCCTGTATTTTAAGTCAGTTTTTTTTTCAGATGAGATATTTCACATTTTTCCCTATTTTTTTCTTCCTTTTGATTTTGTTTTATTGCTTCTTGATGTTTCACAGAGTTATTACTTTCCATGTGTCCAATCCTAATTTTTTTTAGGAATTATTTTCTTTACTGAACTCTTGTGCAGCCTCTTCCATTTAGCCAATTCTATTTTTGAAGAATCTATTTCCTTCAGCAAATTCAGTACATTTTTTCCCATTTGGCCAATTCTTTTACGAATTGTTGTTTTTATTGAATACACACACACACACACACACACACACATGCACACACATACATGCATACATGCATGTATATTTCCATTTGGTTGAGTGGCTTTGTAAGGAGTTCTCTTCAGTTGATTTTTTTGCTTCTTTTATTCATTCTGGTTTTTCATGTTTTTTTTTTCTTTTCCAGGATTTTACCCCATCTAAAGAATACCAGATGCTGAGTGAAATAAGATTGAAGGACCTTCTGCGGTTTTGGGAATTCAGGCTAATAAGTGCTGACCAGACATGATTCTCTGGATAGAGTAAAAGCAATGATTAGAGGAAAACATGTCTTAAATGCTTATGTCAACAAAATAGAGAAAGAATACACTAATGAATTTGTGATGTAAATAAAAAAAGTAGAAAAAGAACAACACAAAAATCTCCAATCAAAAACTGAATTGGAAAACCTAAAAACTCATGGTGACATTAATAGAATTGAGATTAAAAACATGCAATTAATAAATAAAACTAGGAGTTGATTTCATGGAAAAAAAAAAAACAAAGTAGATAAAGAGTTAGTTAATTTGATTTAAAAAGAGAAGAAAACCAAAGCACTGGTAATGAGGGTTGAGAGGTTGGGACCCCTCAAAAAAACCAAAGTACAAAATGGGTCATCTGTAATGAATTCACAAACTCAAGCACTCTTAAGCCAACTTGCCAAAAGTTTATGCTTATGCTTTTCACCGGTTAAGGATTCTTAAGGAACCAACAATCTTAAAACAGTATAGCTAAAGTTTCTGTAGTATAAAATATGACAAGACATGTATAAAGTATGCTAACTAGGTGATTCAGGGAGGAATTAGGGAGTGCTTAAGGAGGGGTCAGTTCTTAAAGAAACATGCACTTCTATCTACTGCACAGGTGTTTTACTCAGAGTTCACTGGGAAAAGCCCACAAGGTGGGCCACATGGAGGTGTGGTTTTAGGCCTGCTACCTCACTAAGTTAACTAGAGTTCAGGGGTAACTGAGAGTTGTCCAGTCTGCCACCAATCAATGTCTTGTTTGAGAAGATGATTAAGGAGTACACTTATATCTTAGGTCTAGAATACAGTTAATGAGGAGCCCAGGGTGTAGATAATGAGGTAGGGTGGTAAGAGATAGTCCAGTGGGTGAAAATGTCTGTATGACCCAGTGCAAAGCCAGTTCAAACTAATAAATCCTTCAGGTGCTGTTTGGAACTGCACCAGGAGAGAGATAAAGGTCTTGCTGGGTCCACTCATGAGTAATTGCTAGGCACAGGGTCCTTGGGCTGGAGAAAACTGTCAGGGACAGTGTTTCTGAGGCTAGGGAGAAATTAGGGTCCAAGTACAAGCATCCAAACACAATCACCCAAGCACCAACAACTAGTCAAAAGTGAAAAAGTGAATATACAACTAATGAAGATGAACTTAATTATAAGGAGCTATTTTGCCTAATTATATGCCAATAAATTTAACAATTTAAGTGAAATGGAAGGATATTTACAAAAATATAAATTGCCTCAATTAGCAGAAAACAAATAGAATATCTAAATAGGCTATTTTTCAAAAAGAAATTGAACAGGTCATAAATGGCTTCCTAAGAGAAAAGCGTCAGGACCAATGGATTTCAAGTGAATTCTATCAAACCTTTCAAGATCAATTAATTCCAATATTAAATCAATTATGTAGAGTAATGTATAAAGAAGAGATCTTACCAAATTCCTTTTATTAAAAGATGATACTGATACCTAAACAAGAAGGGTAAAAACAGAAAAAGAAAACTATACACAATTTCATTAATGAATATGGATGCAAAATCCTAAATAAATACCGCTAAAAGGTTACAATAATATATTACAAAGATTATACATTATGATCAAGTTTGATTTATACCAGGATTCAAGGATTTTTTTTAACATAAGGAACACTATTAATATATTGGGTATATCAGTAATAAAAGTAAGAAAATCATGACTGTATCAATAGATGAAGAAAAGTCTTTTATAAAGTTTAACACTCATTTTTTTTATTAAAAACTGTTGAAAGTATGGGTATAAATTAATTTTTCCTTAAGTTGATAAATGGCATTCACCTAAGACTATCAGTAAGCATTATTTGTAAGAGGGATAAAGTAGAACCCTTCCTAGTAAGATCAATCTTGAAACAGGACTGCCCACTGTCATCAATATTATTGAGGAGTGTATTGAAAATCCTAGCAATAGCAATAAGAGAAGAAAAAGAAATTGAAGGAATCAGAACAGGTAATGAGGTAATAAAGCTACATCTTTCTGCAGAAGATGTGATGAGGTAGTTGGAAAATCCGAAAGACTCCACTAAAAAGTTAGTGAAACAAGAAATAATATTAGGAAATTAGCAGGATATAAAGTAAATGCAGAGAAATCATCAGGACTCCTAGACGTAAAAAATAAAACCCTGTCTGAAGAGATAGTAAAACTAACCCATTTTAAATAAACCTAGATGGTATAAAATACTGGAGAGTTCAGCTGTCAAAACAGACTCATGAGCCATATAAACAAAAACATAGAAACTTTTTATACAAATAAAATCTGATTGAAATATTTGGAAAAATATTAATTATTCATATGAACTTAGAGCCAGTATAGTAAAAAGGAAAATTTTACCCAAACTAATTTAAATATTCAATGCCATCCAAATTATATTGCCAAAAATATCCTTTCTGAATTAAAAAAAATAATAAGTTCATTTGGAAAAAGAAAGTCAAGAATATCAAAGTAAGTAATGGAAAAAATGTTAAGGAAGGAGATTTGGCTGTGCCAGATCTTAAACTATAGTGTAAGGCAGTAATTATCAAAACTATCTGGTAGTGGGCAAGAATTTCAAATCAGATCCATAGATAAGAATAAACACCTATTTTACAACAGCAAATAAGCACAATAACTTTGAATTTGACAAATATGAAGTCTTAAGATTTGGGGTAAAGATTTTGGTAAAATTTTTGAGAAAGCTGGAAAGCAGAATGGCAGAAACTGGGCGTAGATAGTATCTTATACCATTTAGCAAAATAAGGTCAAAATGGATATCTCACCTAAATATAAAAGTGATTTTATGAGAAAATTAGAAGGACATGGAAACAATTACTTATCAGACTTAGTGATATTAAATATTGATATTTTACTTATTAACTTATGAATAAATGAGATAGAGAGGAAAGTTAGGTGTAACATTAATCACTTCATTTTATATTAAATTAAAAACATAAATTACTACATTACATGAAATTAATTTAACATAAAGAAAACTATTCACTTCAAATGCATTAAATTAAAAAAGTATTTTTACAAATAAAACAATTGTAGCCCAGATTAGAAGAAAAATAGAAAACTGGGAAAAATGTTTCATAGACAATTTATAAGATAAAGGCCTCATACTCAAAATACATAAAGAACTTTGTCTAATATACAAGAATATGAGTCATTTCTTAATTGTTAAATGGTGAAAGGATGTGAAGAGACAATTTGGGAATAAGAAATCAAAACAACTTATAATCTAATGAAATAAATGGTCTAATCATCATTGATTAGGGAAATGTAAATCAAAACTATCTTGAGACATTTTACACCTACCAAAATGGATAAAATGATAGAAGGGGAAAGGAACAAAAGTTGGAGGGGATACAGAAAAATTGGGGCACTAATTCATTCTTCGTGGAATTGTGAACTGATTCAACCATTTGGGGACCAATCTGGATTTATGCCCAAAGAGCTATTAAACTACCTATATCCAATGGCCAGCAATACCTCTGTTTGGTCTGTTTCTGAAGATAATTAAGGAAAAGGAAAAGAATCTATGCATCTCAAATATATTTATAGTACCTCTCTTTGTGGTGGCAAAGAACTGAAAATTGCAAGGATACTCATCAATTGGGGAACTGCTGAACAAGTAGTGGTATACGATTGTGATGGAATACTATTTTGCTGTAAGAAATGATAAGCCTGATGGTTTTAGAAAAAAGATGGAAAGACTTGAATAAAATAATGAAGAGTGAAATGAGCAGAAGCAAGAGAATGTAGTATACAGTAACACCAATGTTGTTTTAAGAACAACTTTGAGCAAATAAATTATTTCGTCTACTATAAATGCCTAAAATCACTCTAAAGGACATATGTAGAAATATGCCTTCTTCATCTAGAGAAAGAATTGATGTATAGAATAATTTTACATATGTATACTTTTTGGTGTCTAATGATAGCTACCTCTAGGGTGGAGAGGGAAGAAGAAAAGGAAAAGAAAATAAAAAAAAATCTACATGATAAAAAAGAACCAGAGGGCTAAATAAAATTAGAAAAAATACAGTGGTCATCTCTTGAAAGAAAACCCCAAATTAAAACTTTCAGGAATATTATAGCCAAAATCCAGAGCTTCCAGGTAAAGGGAAAAAAAAATTGTACAAATGAGCAGAAAGAATTCAAGTATTGAGGAGTCCAAGTCAGGATCACAAATGATTTAATAGCCACCACTACAAAGAAGTATAAGGCTTGGAATAAATTATTCCTAAAAGAAGACCTTACCTATCAAAACTAAATAAAACCCTAAATGAAAAAAAAATACAGATCTTTAATTAAACGGTGGACTTTAAAGAATTCCTGATAGAAAGAACAGAGTCATGAAGAAACCCTGAAAGTGAAATACAGGAGTTGAGAAACAAAAATGTAACCATGAATGAAAAATCTTGTTTCTCTGAAACCACCTCCTAGAGACAGCCAGTGGTGCAAAGGATAAAGCTTTAGGCCTGGAAGAAGGAAAACCTGAATTCAAAACTGTCCGCAGACATCAGCTTTGTAAGTCTGGGGTGAATCAGTTAATTTTTTTTTACCTTGGTTTCTTCAACTATAAAGTGGGGTTAATAACAGCACCTTTATCATAAGATTGTTGTTAGGATAAAAAGAGACATTTGTAAAAATCAGTTAACACAATTCTGGGAATATATTAGGCCCTGTATGAATGCCTACTACCTTCTCCCCTCTCCCTGTCTTCCCTTCTCCTTTTGTCATAAACATACCAAGGACAAACTCCTTACATTTAAATATGGGAGGTTGTGTCCCTGTGGAGGAAGTCTAACTAGACAGAAGGTGAGAGTGGTTCTGTTATGTCTTCATGATCCTGAGAGCAGAATGGAAAGGGGAAGAAGAATATTCACACAAGGGAGAAAGGGAAAGAAAGGTTAGAGAAAATTGTGTCACATCATTAGGCTGCACAAGTAAGTATGTATATAAACAAAACCACCTGACCCTTGTCCCTTATTTTCATCTGAAGTATCTAAATAAAGGAAGAAAACTCAGACACACACAGAGTTGAGTACAAAATGTTAGATGATGTGAGTGAAAAGGTCAGAAAACAGATTTGAGAGGGTTGAGAAGGGCCTTAAAGGAAGGTATCAGGTATATACTTTTCCTAGAAGTTAGTGAAAGGGATAACATTTGGAAAGATAGCTTGAAGACAATAGAGCATGAGAGAGCCTTTTCAGGTTTCAGAGGTCAAGATATATTTTTTAAGAACAGAAATTTAACTATATTCTATAAGCTGCTTTAAATTGTTATGTTTCCTATAAGATATGTAGCAATGACGGGGGAATTCAAATATAGGAAGAAAAAAAAACAGAAACAGAGAAAAGAATAGCCAGGTCTTGCTTTCAGTATAGGAAATTTGACAGTCTCCAAGGCTGATTGGAGGATAACTTGTGTAAAAATACAAACCAGAATTCTGATGGTGCCTGATGAGAATTACTTTTTCCTCAATAAGTAAAGTATGAGTGTAAAATGAATAGAAGACAGAAAAATGTGTCTCAGCTGATGTCACTGTGTACAGTAGGTGGCAGCAGACTTGGTTACTCTGGGATAGAGGTCTCTGCAATCTGAGGCTCAGGCTATGCCTTTCCCCACATTCTATAGAAGACATACATATTCCCCAGGGGACATGGTGTCACTGTGTCATCACACAAAATGAGTCCTGAGAAACAAAACATGGGACTTTTTGGAGCATCCTGGAGACTCAGGGGGCTTTCTCCTGCCTGACCATTTTGTGCCGCAATTCCTCCAGCTCAGAGGGATGTGAGCTTGTATGTGCTGGTAAGTTTTTTAACCCCAGCTCTCCAGGGGACAAAAATGAATGCACTATGCACTTTTAAGTTTAATCTACATTATTAACATTCTTCTCTAACCTTTTCTTTTGTCTGAACAGTGTAAAAAATCAATTAAAATCAAGCCCTGAATTTGAGTGTCTGCTAATTTCTGAAGTATAAGTACTCACACTGAAAACTTCACAATGACCTGCCTCATGCCAACAAAGCATGTCCTGCATACTAGAAGGGATGGTGAATGGGTTTGGGGATACATAGCTCCCGTGGAATCCAACCACAAAATGAAGGAACACAAAGTAGTTCTATAAGCAAGCAGAAGTGGCAGGAGTAGGCTCAGAAATCCCACAAAAAAGCATCCTAAGGCAGATCCAATATCTGCTGGTGATAAAAAAATGACAAAAGCTTAGAGTGCTTTCCTAATTAGAAATGGCATTGAGATAAGCTGGGAAAATAACAGCAACATAGAAAAGCCTATTGAGCAATCTCTTCGTATTGAAGGTAGATTGGAGTGATGGAGAAGGATAGACACTGAGTCCTTACCAATAATACTTGGATTCTCAGTGTCACTAACCTTCCCCAGGATTTTAGAACTAATTTTGGGGGAAACTTCTGTGCAGCTCAGGGAGGGGACTCACCACAGTGGGAGGCAATTGCTCTTCCTCACACTAACCAGAGGAAGACATGCAAATTGGGCTCCTCCCTCTAAGGACGAAAAGGAGCAAAAACCTGTGTCTGCAGCTCTGGGAGAGGAGCTGTTCTTCTGTGTGGCCTTTCTCTACAAAGGATTGACCTTGTGAGGCCGGAACAATGAGTATTGGACTGAATGAAATTTTCATTCTTACTTTTTTACAAGGTAGTTTTCTATATTGTTTGTTTTTTGACCAAGGGTACACTCTTTGAAGGGGTGTATTTGTGTCACTATTTTCTTAAATGACTGTTTACAGGTGTCCATTGTGATGTTCAGCTGGTAGAGTCTGGGGGTGATGTGAGACAGGCTGGAGGATCTCTTTGCCTCTCCTGCAAACCTTTTGGATTCACCTTCAGCATCTGTTAGATTAGCTGGGTCTGCCAGCCTCCAGGGAAGGGGCTGGAGTGGCTGGCATATATTTATAATAATGTAGGAAAAACATTCTATGCAGACTCTGTGAAGGGCAGATTCACCATCTCCCCAGACTACAGCAAGGACTTGCTGCATCTGTAAATGAATTCCCTTAAAGCTGAGGACACAGCCTCGTACTATTGTGCAAGAGACACAGTGAGAAAAAGGAGTATGAGACCAGACATAAAATTCCTTATTGAGACAGGTCACATGGAGAGTGACTTAGAGAGGGAAGTCAACAACACAGAGCACAAGGAGACCACTTAGAAGAACAGCTGGAGCATGAGGGTGAAAAATTTGAAGAATAAGGCTGACAAAGTTTTAAAGGTCTGTGATTTTTTCCTAAGTCACAGTGAACATCTATCCCTTTCTGTCTGTCTGTCTTTCTGTCTATCTAATCTCCCCCTTGTGACATTAGACCTAAGTGTCCATAGGGACTGAGGAACATGAGGATTTGAATGTCCCTCATACAAGAAGAGGAAAACAAATAGAGTCATGAAGGTGGTAGACAATTCAGATGCACTTGGAGTGGATTTGGCACTTTCCACCTGACCTGAGCTCTTGGATGGTAGGCACAATGCAATTTCCATTCCACTCCCAAGGCTTTTGTTATTCCCTGAGATATCTTTGCAATAAAGGCTGTGCCACTGTCAGAACCTAGGCCAATAGGGAGACAAAAGCATGGGAGGAGGTCCTTCAGGATGTTTTTTACTACTGCTATGGCTGTTTCATGTTTCACAGGGAAAGCCTCCACCCACCCTGAAAAAGTATCCACAAAAACCAAAAGGTAGCTATGGCCTGCTGCTGGGGGCTTCGCTTCTGTGACATCAACTTCCCAATGTAGTAGGTCCATTTCATGTGCCCCTAGGTGGGTAATCTGATGTAACCATGTGACCCATTCTCTTCCCAGTGCTTCTGGGAACAAGACTTGTCCTTCAGGGAGGGCCCACAATCCAAGGTTATCTTACTGCCCCCTTTTTGCTTTGCAAATGAATCATCCCAGGATGAGTAGGAGGGTGGGAGTGCCTCGACAACAGACATAAGGGTGTAACACAAGAGTCAGGTAGAACTTCCAGGGCCGCCTACCTCGTGGCTGCATTGGCTGTGCGATTTCCCACAGCTTCTAGACAGTCCCCAGATTGATGACCAGGACAATGAATGATGCACAGTTTAGGGGGTAGCAAGACAGCTTCTAATAAGGCCAGAATTTCCTCCTTGTTCTTAATAGTTTTTCCCGCCAAAGTCGGGAGACCGAGTTCACGGTATAAGGCAGCATGAACATGGGCTGTGGTGAAGGCATAATGGCTATCAGTATAAACATTTGCTGATTTCCCAGTATCTAGTCATAAGACTTGAGTCAGTGCAATGAGTTCAGCTTTTTGGGGAGAAGTGCCATGGGGCAGAGGGGCAGACCACAGAACTGAAAGACAAGGGGAAGAAACTACAGCTGCCCCAGCCCTTGGGAAGCCTGAATCAATGAAGCTACTCCCATCTGTGAAAAGGCTCATTTGGGATCCAAGTACAAGCACCCAAACATAAGCACCCAGGCACCTCATCATTCCCCCCTTAAAGAGGTGGGACCAAAGTCTTTTGGGGTTAGGGACGATGGTCTCAGCTTGTGAAACTGCTTCCTGCTGGGTTTGGGTGTAGAGCTGTCCGTGCCTCCTGGGGTCTTTCTGTTCAAGGAGTCAGTTCTCTAGCCAGTGTCTGGAACTTGGTCGATGCCAGGTCCAACAGGTGGTGGGTTGTGGTCTCAGACATATTTTTGTACC
>NW_027555642.1:0-33127 GCF_003287225.1 Phascolarctos cinereus | reverse complement strand
CTGTAAGGTCAAATGTACTCTGCCTAGATGTGGTTTCCTTCATGAGAATATACTCTCCAGGAGCCACTGGTACTGTTTTTATTATTGTTGTAATAGTTTAAGAGCAGAGATTGGATGGGGATTGGATGGAAGTAAGAGATTGGACAGGAGGACAGAAGGTTTTTTTGTAATTCTAGCTTTAGGCAGAGAATCTGGGCCTTGGGAAGCACTTGGTAAATGTCTCCATTCTCTGATAGCCTGCTCAGACACCCTGCCTCCTCCCAAGACCCAGACTTTAATCTCTGCCCTGATTTCACTCAGAACTGAGATCTTACAGTAAGCTTCCCAAGTCTACCTACTACTACCCTATATTTGAAGGAAAAGGGAGAGCCAGATTTCCCTTCATCCAGGAAACACCTATTTCCATGCCATCTTCCTCAAATTATCCGACTCAGAGACTTAGAGCTGGGAGAAGCCAAAGAGATCATTTACATTCATCCCTATAATTCTCCCAAGAAAGAAAGTAAGGACCAGCAAGGTTATCATATGTCCAAAGGTTTTATTTTTAAATCCTATAGAGAGGGCTGGGATTGGAACCCAGATTCTCAAACTTCAAATGGAGGACTCACAGGGAAGGACTTGAGTTCCTGCACTGGAGAAACCATACAACTGACCTTATCCCCCACCTTAAACCCAAACCCTATAACCTGTTTATTGTCAAAATCAATCTTGATTTTAAGTATTTCCCCAGCCTGACTTGTTGTTAAGTCATTTTTCAGTTGTGTCTGACTCTCCATAACCCCATTGGGGTTTTCTTGGCAGAGATACTGGAGTGGGTTGCCATTTCTTTCTCTACTTCATTTTACAGATGGGGAAATTGAGGCAAACAGTTAAGTGACTTGCCCAGGGTCACAGAGCTAGTAAGTATCTAACCTGACATGTGCTGGTAAATAGTTCACAACTCCCACTCAAAAAAAAAAATAATCCATGCTTTTTAATTTGTACTTTTTTTTTTTTTATCATTTTCTCCACCATTCTTTTTGCCTAGATAATCAAATAAACAACAAATTAAGCCATAATTGTACCCTCTGCAGAGTCTGATATGGAAATAATCACTTTCATAGTGTAACAGTCCCTTCTGGTGAGGCCAGCAGCATACCCCCATCCCTGTTCCAGAGTGAATCATGAGCCTTGCAACTGGCAGGTTCTCCAGCACCTACCCCAGTCCAGTCCTAGCTTCGAGCCATTTCTAATTGCACAAGAGACAGAGGAATATAAGAGGCAGAAAGAGTACTGGAGCTGAAGCCAGAAGTCTGGTTTCAACCAAGTTACTAAGTGTGTGTCCTTGGCCAAGTCACTTGCCCTCTGTGGCCTTTAATTCACTCATTTGCCAAATGAAGAAGTAGGATTGGCCTGGGTTAGTTCTGAGGTCCCTTCCATTTTTGACAGTCATGAAAACCCTTCATCAGACCATCAGTCCCTCTCTGCTCCTCTTCCCCTTCATATACTTGAGGAGAATAAGGCACTCAGAGAAGAAATGACTTGCCCAGATCACACTCTACATCAGGGAAGAGTCTGAACTAAGCTCCCTGTCTCCAAGGTCCTGGTTCCTAGTCCAGGGCTCTTTCTCCTACACCTTCTCACCTGCCTAAATGTCTGGTGCTAATCGGACCTGATGTCTGATACCTCCCTGCACTTACCTAAACCTTTTGTTTTCTGACTCCAAATCTAACCTAGAGTCCAACACAGCTGGCAAAACCAAATAACAGACACTGGAAATTTAAACTGAAGCCCTATTCCTGTCCTCATTCTGGACCCAACCCTCCCCCATTCAAAGCTCTCACCTCTCTCCTGCTTCCCATCAGCCAACTAAAGGAGCTCCAGCCTGATCATCTATTCTTCTCAGGCTCCCCCAGGATGGAAAAAGAAAGGGGGGGTTGTGGATTCAGTCAGCCAGAAAGGAGAGGAAATGAACCCCAAGGGAGTGGTGGGGGAGTCCCCTCTACAGGAAACCTTTCCCAATACTCTCAATTCTAGAGCCTCTCCTATGTTCATTACCTCCAACTTACCCTGACCATATCCTGTTTGTATGGAGTTGTTTGCATGTTATCTCCCAGATTAGACTGTGACCTCCTTGAGGGCAGGTACTGTCTTTTACCTTTCTTCGTATCCCCAGCACTTAAATCATAGCAGGTACTTCATAAATGTTTCTTGACTGCGTCTCTGGTTTCCTAAGCTGCTGGAGCTTATAGTATGTGTCATTGACCCCTCCACACAGTGTCTCCCATGGCTTCCTGAGTGATGGTGGCTCAGCCCTGGCACCTGCGTGGGACCCTTGCCCACAGTCCCCAGAAGAAGCCGTGCTGTAAGGCTGGCTCTATGTAGCCCCTGCCCTGGGCTGCAACCCTCAGCTCACCTGTAACCCCTGCCCTTAACAGTGCTATCCTCTGTGCTCTGAGGTCCTTCCCTGCCCTGAAGTTAAATGACCTTCTATACCTATGATTCCACCTTGGCACAGACTGAAAGGAGGGAAGTTGAGGGAAGGAGGCTGTAGCATGCAAGAGGGCATCTATGTGACACTAGGCAACTCATTTCTCTTCTCTGTTCCTCATTTTGGACAAGATGACCTTAAAATACCATTCTGGTTTTGAGCCTATCATCCTCCCAATGGGGGAGAGAGAGAGAGAGAGAGAAAGAGAGAGAGAGAGAGAGAGAGAGAGAGAGAGAGAGAGAGAGAGAGAGAGAGAGAAAGAGAAGAGAGAGAGAAGAGGAAAAGAGAGAGGGAGAGGAAGAGGGGAGAAGTGGGGGCTGGCTCATCACTCATGCGATAGTGCCCTTCGGCTGGCCCAGTCCTGAGGCTATAGAAGGAACACATGAGACCCTCATATGTCATCTAGTCCAAGTCTCTCTTACAAATGGGGGGAAATGGGCCTACAGGAGACAAGAGACTTGCCCAGGTCACACAGCTATGATTCCTGACACAGATCATACATGTAAAGTTGGAAGGAACCTCAGAAGCCACCCCTGGTGCTATGCTGGGAAAGCAGGATTTTATACACAAGCTAGTGCACCTCCTTCATTTCATAGATGGGGAAACTGAGGACCAGGGGGTGACCTGACTTGACACAGGTAGGATTAAGCATGTGAAGCACAAGCTCTTTCTCTCAGAGTTATGGAAGGGTGTTTTATTTCCCAGAATTGATTGTTAACCACTGGAGTTCCTCTTCATTGGCAATACTAAAATGGCCCAGAGTCTCCAAAACAGATTTGCACAACTGGCTGCAGATCAACTTCCGTAAACTTGGCCAAGAACCAGGAATCAGGAGATCTGGTTTCATGTTCTGCCTCTTTCATCCCTCTGAGCCTCAGTTTCCTCACCTCTAAAATGGGGTCAATAACACCTCTAGTACTCATCTCACAGGATTGTTGTCAGATTCCAGTGAGGTATCTGATTGGGCTTGTCACTTGTACAGAAACACTGATCCAGTGACGTCAGGTGGGCTGGCCACCCCACCCTCATTCTCTCCTTCTGACACAAAGGGCTCAGTCAGGTACCAAAGTTTCAGCAAAAGTGACACAGATGGCAAAGGGGACTGGGGCATTTCACCAGCCTCGTTTCTCAGCAAGGAGCCCTTCTACTCTGGGCCCAGCCACACGGAGGCTGGATTTCAACACTGACTACTCAAAAAAAAAAAAAGAAAAAGAAAAAGAACAAAAATGTCAAGCATCTTATTTCAAAAGGAACACCTAAGTTTTCACAGAAATCCCAGAGCGTGGGGGACTTTTCCCACAGGCTGGAGAGACCCATTACAGACTAGAAGTCTCTTCTTATCACAATCTGATGTTATAGAAGATTTCTGGTCAAGACAGGGGCCTGAATGGAGGAAGATCACCCATCTCCTATATACTTTTCCAGCGAAAATCTCAGAGTCACAGCAGACAGAAGAATGATCAAGAAAGCCAATTAGAAACTGTAGCAAATGACTTCTTCCACACCAGAACAACACAGTGAACTAGCCAGAAGTTCATGGAAAAGAAGGCCATCAAAAAAGCCAGTAGAGACACAAACAAACCAGCCAGCTGTGTCCCAACATGTCCAGGGATATAACAAAGGCAGTTGCATCCTGCAAAGCCACAAAATGAGCAGGAGCAGAAGCTCACCCTCAGAAAGACCCAGTGAAATCAGAAATCCACAGCAGGGGCCTTACAAGGGACTGAGCAGGAAACAGTCCTTTTTCTATTCAACAAGAAAACAATACATTAAGCTCTAATCTGTAGCCTTCCAGTGGTTGTGACATGTAAATGCTCACCCTAAAACTTTAATGATTTCCTCTGGAGGAGCTGATTTCACTGGGGTCCAGGATGCTGCTGTCCTTGGTCCTGAGTAAATCATGAACCTTGGAACTGGCAGCTCCAGCTCCAAGCCATGTCTAATTGCAAGTCATGAGGAGGCAGAGGAATATTACAGACATGCTGGGGCTGGAGACAGAAATCTTGTTTCAATCAAGTTAGCAGCTGTGTGTTCTCTGCCAATTCACTTACCTTCTGTGGCCTTCAGCTCACTCATCTGACAAATGAAGAGGTAAGTTGCCCTGAGTTATTTCTGAGAGTCATAAAAACCCTTAGATAACATCAATCAGTGCCTCCTTCCCTTCCTTATTATACAGAAGAGGGGAGTGACGCCATGAGAGAGGGGAGGACTTGCCCAGGATCTGACACCTCACTCAAATCAAAGTCAATTGCCAAGTCATGTCATCATCTCCCCGATGTCATGGTCCTCTTCAAGAACAAAGGACAAACAGACACACAGCCCTGTGGAAAAGATAGAACCAGACTCCCTGCCTCAGCCTGGCTCCGGGTTCCCAGACTGGGGCTCTTTTTCCTATACTTTCCCCATCTGTCCAGGTCTGCAGTGCTAAGCAAAATCAATGCCCAATACACCTTATATTTACCTGTCCCTTCTGCCTTCTTACTCTAAATCTAACAATTTACTAGAGATGCAAGAGTTCCCAACTTCTAATTTCTCTAACTCTCCCAATGAGGACTCCTAGCATCAAAGACATTTCCTGGACATCTAGAGACCAGAGGACTTGTTGCTGACCCAATGTCTAGATTCTCTTTTGTCTTATAAGACTTATAAGAGTAGGATGGAGGAAAGAAGGAGATGGGGATTCTTGGCTACACTACTCTCTGCCACCACTGCGTGATATTTTTAAACATCCAAAGTTAATCTGTGTGTAAGGAGGTATGGACACCTGGGTCCTACATACCTCTGTTGGACAAGAGATTAGGCCTTTAGAGATGTGAACATGCCTTCAGGGATTCACCCTCAGGTCCTTTCTGTTCAAGCTAGCAAAGGTCATTGACTGTCACCCCTAATTCATTGAGTGCTGGGCTCTCTTCTTGTCTTTAAAGAATACTTCTCAAGGTAATAATCACTGCCCCCACCGGTAATATGCATATCACCTTTAACTTTATGCTTCTTTAGCCAAGACCTCATTGGAGTCTTACAAAGAAGTGGTACTAGGGCAGCTAGGTGGTGCAGGCCCTGGAGTCAGGAGGACCTGAGTTCAAATCCAACCTCAGACATCTGACACTAGCTGTGTGACCCTGAGCAAGTCACTTAACCCCACTGACTAGCAAAAAAAAAAAAAAGAAGTGGTACTGAAGGTGTTAAGTCCTTTTTACAGATGGAAAAAATGAGGCCCAGAAAGAAGACAGGGCTTGCCCCATGTCACATAGTGAGGCAAGTTTGGAAATGGAACTCATCTTTTGATGCCCAGTCACACATGCATAGACCTACACTGTATATACAAACACATACATAAGCACAGATATATCCTCAAAACCCTAACATACCCTCATTCTTTTTCTCCCTGGGCTCTGGGTAAAGGTTTGATAAATCAGAGCGCTAGTAAGAAATAGTATTAGCAGGAGGGTGGAAAATTGAGCAGTGAAGTCTGAGAGCCAGGACTTTCATTTACTGTTCCAGGGGCTGATGGATAATCACAATAAAGAGGCAGGAAGGGAGATGTCAGAGATGCCAGATCCCAGTTTGGGAGGGAGGACAAATAGAAATAAAATTCCTCCCTTGGATTACAGATTTTGGCTTCCTTGGTCAACTCTGCTTCCAGAGATCAGAGGGGCAAGGCACCTTAACAATGATTGGAATGGGGGGTGGGGGGGAGCCAAGGAGTCAACATTCTTACTTTCCCTTTCCTAAGTGAACCCTCTATCCCACAGTGCCCTAACTGGAGGCAAAGAGATTCTGGTCAGAGTAAATAGCACTGCCCCATGGCCAGGAAGGGAGAGATCCCTGGTGCCTCAGGGCTGATGGAAGGCACTTAGGAAGCTCACAGAATCTAAGGAAAAATTGTTAATAATAACAACACTAAAATGTATATAGCATCCTCTTCTGGAATCTCTAGATTATCAATGTCTCTGTTAGGAGTGGAACACGGCACTGAACACAATGCCCAGATGAGCTCTCACAAGGGCAGAGAACATGGGCTCTTCTTCCTCCATCCTGTTCCTGAATGCTGGGTATCTCCCAAGGGAGGCCCAGCAGCAAGAGGCTTGGTATCATTTCATACTGCTGACCCCTTGGAGAAACCTTTACTGTCTTTGATTCCCCCAATTCTCTAGCATGTGCTGATCCTTTTGCATCATCCAATAGGTTAAGCTGTTGCTCCTAGCTTTGTGGTATCTCCAGGTGCACTGACCATACCTTGCATGCCTTTATCCAAGTCATTGGGAGAAAAAGTCAAACAGTAAAGAAAAAGAAGAGTGGGTCATTGCAGCACTTTCTGAGGTTCAGAAGGGAACTGGAGGAAGACTAGATAGAAAGAGATCTTTGAAAGAGAGATGACTTTATCATTTGGGTTTGAAAGGTTCTGGAGGGAAGACTTTGGCACCAGCCCTGCAGAAGTAGGAGGGGCCCCAATTCCAAAGTCTTGGGTATTATCTCTGGAGATCTCTGGAACAGGAGGTGGTGACTTGTTGCCAGAAGAAGGGAGCAGATGTTAGCTTATGGCAGGTGAGGATGGGATAGAAAAGAGAAGCAGGAAGAGAGCCCTCAGAAAATGGGGGCTCAGTAGAGGCCTCATTAGGTAGGGTCCATTGAACAAAAGCAGAATTTCTTTTCTCTTAAGATGAAGCTCTGACACTTCTGGCCTTTATTCAGTCTAATATAAAGGACATTTGGTTTTCAAATTGCTAGACCCAATTTGACAGGATTAAGTGCCTCCAGTGTGTGGGAACCCAGAACTGGAGAGACTGGCTAAATCAGGCTCCTGCCCTCAGGCAATTCCAAATGTTGCTTCAAATTTGAACCCAATAGGAGGAATTCAGTAAGGAAAACAAAATTGTCCTTTAAGGCTACTCACCTATGGAGTCTGGACTATCTGGATTCTCCATTGAGTTCCTGAGAGAGCAGAAGCTTCAGTTCTTCCCCTGGACTTCAGCCTTGAGAAGCAGAAAAGGTCTTGGTTATTGTTTCTGACTGTTTCAGAATTTAAACCTTGCCCTCATTCACAGCCCAAGCTCCTCTCCAGCAATTTAAGTACTCAATTACAGAGAAAACTCCCTTCCAAAAGATGTGTTATACAGATGTTCAAAAACCTAGGCTGGGATGGAGGGCTCCACCCTACACACCTTCCAAAAAAAAAATTTTACAATGGTGGAGGGGGGGTGGGGTCAATCAACTCAGTCTACCAATTTTCCACTTGTCTCCATTACAAGGAACTCTCCTTCCTGGCAGGTACTGTTTTTGTTGTTAATGTTTCTGGCTGGGGTGGGGGATTGGTGGGAGGACTGAATGCTTCCTTTGAAATTCAGGTGTAAAAAGGACTGGCCCTTAGTAAGTACTCTATAAATGTTTATTCACTCACTGACTGCCTTCCCAGGCTCCTCCTCCACCCGAGATCCAAACTCCAGTCTCTGCCCAGAAATTCCATACCAATTCACACATTTTTCTGAGGAAGAAAGTGAGACCCAGTGAAGTTGTCACTTGCCCAAAATTAAAAATATACCTAAGTGTTGTTTAAAAAAAAAACCAGAGGTCATAGATTTAAACTCAAATTCTTATGCTCTCAATCCAGAGCTCACAGGGAAGGACTAGTTTCTGCACTGGGTAAATCACAAACTTGACTCTGTTCTCCATCACAAATCCGAACCCAAAAACATCCTTAGTTCTAAAACCAATCTTTGATTTTGAAGACCATTTTCTCCTACCCTGAGGTGTGCTAATAAATGATTAGCAACTGGTTTTCAAAAACAAACAAACAAACCAACCCAATTGTATCCATGATACACTTTTAAATTTGTTGTTCAGTCATTTTTCAGTCCTGTTTCACTCTTCGTCACCTCATTTGGGGCTTTCTTGGCAGAGATACTAGAGTGCTTTGCCATTTCTTTCTCCAACTCATTTTTACGGATGAAGAATGGAGGCAGACAGGGTGAAGTGACCTGCCCAGAGTCACCCCAGCTAGGAAGTATCTCAGGCCAGATTTGAACTGAGTAAGATGAGTCTTCCTGACTCCAGGCCTGATGCTTTATGCACTACGGCACCACCTACTGGCTACTCTTTTAAGTTTAATCTATGGCATAAACATCAGGAAAACAATGTCAAGCCTTAATTTATAGCTATCTCAGGGTTCGGAGCTGCAGCTTACCCAGCCCCCAATTTTAACAAGCCCCTCTGGTGCAGCTGGCTCCAACTGCATTAGGACAGCCCTGACCCAAGTCTTGCTTTGTTCCTTTTCTGCTTTGGACATGAGGAGTTAGGGATGTCTACAGCAGGAAAAGTCCCAAAGGCATTGGAGACACTGAAGCAAAGCTTAGGAGACAGACAACAGCCCAATTTCTACTGGGATTGATCTGCACAGAAAGGACAGTACATTTTGTGTGATCCAAGATTACTGGAAAAGAAAATCAACAGAGAAATGGGGGAAAAAGAGGCAAGGTCAGAACTCAGGGGATCACCACTGCCTATGGGTCAAACTATGGATGCTAATCCTGAAAAGACTGATAGGTGGTACGGTGGATAGAGTGCCAGGCCTGGAGTCAGGAAGACTCATCTTCCTGAGTTCAAATCTGGCCTCAGACACTTCCTAGCTGTATGATCATGGGCAGGTCACTGTACCCTGTTTGCTTCAGTTTCCTCATCTGTAAAATGACTTGGAGAAGGAAATGGCAAACCATTCCATTATCATTGCCAAGAAAACCCCAAATGGGGTCACAAAGAGCTGGACATGACTGAAATGAATGAACAAGAAAGGAAGTGTCAGAAAGGGAGAAAAATGAAGGCGAGACACAGGAAGAGAGGATGGCTAACAGTATGAAATACTATGGGAAGGTCCTGGAAGGTGAATCCTGGGGAAAGGATTCCAAATACAGCAAGATACAAATCTTTGTTGTCCTTAAAGAAGGCAGATTCAGCTGAGTGTCAGGGAAGGCAAGGACAGAGAGAGGAGTGATTTCAAGAAGTTGAGAGTAGTAGGCCATGCAAAGGGACAGGCAATCTGTATTGAATGTTACTTTCTGCGAATTTCAAGGTGAAAGGGAGGAGATACCCCATAAGGTAAGGAGTAAAGTTGTTGGGCTTTTGTTTGTTACATTTAAGTATGGAGGGAGTCTTTGCTTGAAGCAGGGAAGGAGGAACTGTTACGTGGACCCTTTTAAATATCTCTGTCTCTGTGTCTCTAGACCCCAACATATCACTCATTCTTGTCTTCCTTACGTATTTCTTTCAAATCCTTTCCCATCATCACCATATCCTGGCAGGGCACTAGATGCCATCAAGCTGCTCCCATCCTAACTGTCCCAGGTGGGACATTCAGTAAATGCTATGACTCCAGTGACTCAGGGATCTGCTCCTCCCCAGTCATCCCAGAACCCAGCTTCTGCAGCCACTGAGGATTGAAATTCTTCTACCTGGCAAGGGTCCTGGGAGAAACCAAGCCCATCCAAAACCTGAGACTCCCTGAAGCTCTAGATCTATGTAGCATGTGGATGGGAGAGGGGAAAACGGAGACCTTGGCGCCCCTATCTCCTAAGCCTCACATCTTCTGGACACTGTCTAATACACAAAGGTGGCAAACAGCATTTTGGAGATCTGGAAAGCAGTGAGAGTCAATGGGGCAAGGAGATCCCTGAAAGGACAAGGAATTGCATTTCACCAAGAAAGTTTCATCAAGGAAAGGAAACAGTTATTAGGAGAACCAAGGATGCCCCTTCTTTAGGAGATAGCATGATCTGCAGGTCACAAGTCCTCAAAGAACCAGCAGGCAGATTCAGCACAGCCTTCTCAGCCTTCTTCTGGGCACAGAGCTATACTGAGAACATGAAAAGGTAAGAGGCTCTTCCTTAAACTCATTTTTAGTCTTGCAGAAGGAAGAAAAGCTTCCCTGGGAGGATGGTTAAAAGTCCCCCTTGCCATGATAGAAAGAATATCAGGTCCAAAGAATATCAGAGCTGGCCAGGAGGTCACAGGCATCCAGTCTAACCCATCTCTGCCCAAGGATTCCCTCCACCATGTTTCTGACAGGTCTCCAACAGTGCCCCCAACCAGTCTTTGTTTGAAAACCTCCAGTGAAGGACAGCCTTACTCGGCAGAGGTCACCCTTGGCACCTGGCAATTTGGGACAGTTCTACTTGGTTTTTTTTTTGGGGGGGGAGCAGGGGAGGAGAGGGAGGCAATAAGGGTTAAGTCACTTGCCCAGGGTCACACAGCTAGTATTCTACTGACTCCAGGCTCACGTTCTATCCACTGTACCACCTAGCTACCCCAGAGAATTATAATTGTGAAGACCTTTTCCATGCATGGGGATGAAACTTGCCTCCTACAGCTTTCTATCACAAACCTATCTCTATAACTTATGTGGAGAAGAGGGGAGGAAGACTGAGGGCAGAAGAATGGAAAACTCTCCAGTGGCAGAGTTCTTTATCTCCCCCAACCCACAAACAGACACACACACTCTTCAATTAATCAAAGAAACTGCACACTTCTTGGAGTGTGGGCCCTGCATCCCTGGGCTCAGTTTCTGAGTGGCTATGAACAGTATGGGGGAGAGGAGGACATGCCCACTGGACTGAAGAACCTGGATTCTTGGGGGATGAGCTTGGGTCACAAATACAAAGGAAGCCTGAGCTTGTGGACAAAAGCCTCCCAGTCCTAGAAGGCAGAAGAATAGAAGGGCAGCTGAGGATCAGCCCCTTGAAAAACCCCATAGAGAACCACAGCGGCCCAGATAGTGATGACAAGTCCCCTTCAAGGTGGGATGTCTTTTTATTCCTGAATTTCTCTGCATTGGATCTAACCCAAACCAAATTGGCAGCCCCTTAAGTCCAGAAGTCTGACTTAGTTGATCTCTATGGCTTAGGCTCTTGTATCCAGTATGTACTTAATCCTCAGTTGTGGAAATGACTTGAAGGGTTTAAGCAGCAAATGCTATCAAGAGCTGGAGTGACTGATGCTCCACAGTATTTGATATGGAAACACATAAGAAGACTGTGTTGTCTTGCTATCTGTGTAACACTGGGAAACTCTCTTCACCCTCTAAACCTCAGATTGCTCATTGTTATCATCAAGGACTTGGTCTAGATGGCTTCTTGGACTTATACCAACTCTATGATCCTTTAAATTACTTCACCTCCCCTTTGCGCTCACTTTCATTGATGGTAAAAAGAACCATTTGGGAACAAATGATTTCTAAGTCTCCTTCAAGGAATGAGAGACAGGAAAAAATGAAGGAAAGTGAAAAATCTATGAGGCTCTGGGTTGAGATCTATCTTGCCTATACTCTGGAATATCCAAGCTGTCAGAAGCAGAAGGGACCGTAGAGTTCATCTACTTGGAACCATTCCTAAATCAGAGAAGGGAAGTGATGACCAGAGAGGGGAATAATGTGAACTAAGGTGGGTCAGAATTAGGATCCATAGGTTTCATTTTGGTAAGAGACTTAGAAGTCACTTAATGGGGTCCCCTTGTTTTTACTGAGGAAGAAACTGGTGGCCAGTGAAGGGAGGGGGCCTAAGTTGCAGAGTTGTATCCTTAACTTGCTCTTTTGACCCCAAGTCCCAGGCTCTTTCTAATGTGCTATGCTTCACATGCAATAAGGCAGAATTCATAGGAACAGATTAAAGTAGGAGATGCCAGTGGATGGTGAGCAAGAAGTCAGTCACAGAAATTAGGAGCCGGAAAGAACTCTCGGTGACCATCCATATGCAACTATAGCTGAAAAAGCATCCATTCCGTACTGTCCACCACAAGTGATCATTCACCCTCTGCCTGAAGAGCACTGAGTGTGTTCCATGCCCTTAGGGAGCCCATCCCACTCTAGGGTTGCTCTCCCTGATATGGAGCTTATTCCTGACTCACGACCTCCATTTGTCCCTGGTCCTCTGCTCCCTTCAGCCTTGGCTCCCACTTTGGCCCTAGGGAGCCTAGCAGAGTCTGACTGAGAGAATCCAAGAACCTAAGAGCTCTGAAGAGATCTCAAGATCCGCTAATTCAACCTTCATCAGAACAACAAAACCCAATATAGGAGCCCTGACAAATAAGGATTTGTCAAGATTTGTCCCACCAACTCAGAAAGCCCAAGTGCCAGACAACAGAGTAGTAATGTAGAGCAGAAAGAATTTGTAGACTTGTTAGAAAGGGGGAGAAAAGGCTTCTGTCACTTGGAGAGATTCCCCTCCTTTTTCAGAAATCAGTACTCAGTGAGACAGTAGATTCAGGGGACTCAAACTGGGCAGTCCTATGACTCCTCATATGAGGAGGTGCAAAGGGGCCACAAAAGCTCCTCTTCCCTTTCTAACACATAGGAGGGATGCCTCCATAGCAGCCATCCATGTTCTGGGTAAAAACATCTTGGATCTTTCACAGTTCTTGAATCTGAATTAACCAAGACGCATGCATTAAGCCTCTGCTCATGCTGTCCTCTTGCTTGCAATATAGCTGTAAGACTCCTAATTGGTCTCCCTGAATCCAGGCTCTCCCTCCTCAAACCTCTCTTCCATAGAGAAGGCAGCTGAATGGCACAATGGATACAGCCCTGGTCCTGGAATTGGGAAGACCTGAGCTCAAGTCTAGCCTTAGACACTTACTAGCTGTGGGACCCTGGGCTAGATGAGTCACTTAACTTCTGTTTGCCTCCAGAGGGACATTAACAAGGGTGATCAACCTGTTTTCCAGCAGATTTGCATTGGGCTTTCCAAGACAAAGAGAAAAATTTGTATTTTCTCCTGGTTTTTGTCCTTCATTCCCAAACAGAACCACTATGCCATCTCTGTGTTGGAGTGAAGGTACAGTGTGTGGCTGATCAGACCAACATGAGTTTGGAAGGCTCCACCACAGATTGGGCACAGAGAGTCTATGTGAAGTCCTTATTTCATCCTAAGCACTGGGGAAAGCCACTGAAGCTTCTTGATCAGGGGAATACTGGAGTATGTTCTACCAGTCAGGAATATCACCTTAGCAGCTAGGAGAAGGAAGGTTGGAGAAGGCAGAAGCTGAACACAGGAATGCCCATTGAGACACCATTCCTGTAGCCTGAGTGAGAAGGTGATTGATGACAGTGTGAAGTAGGAGGCTGTCATATGAATGAGGTTGAGACCGCAAAGCTGTTGAAGACATGGAAACCACAAGTCTTGGCAGCTGATTGGATATGTAAGGGGAAGAAGAGGGGGCAGTTAAAGGTTGGAAATCTGGGTGACTAGAAGGATGTTGATGGCCTCATCAGAAGTAGGGAAGCAAGTAAGGGGGTGGATTTATAGGGAATAATGAATGTTGAGTCTACTAACCATGTGTGTCTTCCACTGCTTTGTCATAGGCTATCTTCTCTTCTCCCTCTACAACTACTTACCATGGTGACCTCCTCAGCTTTCATGGATTCAGCTAGCAACTCTCTGCACATAATTCTCAGATCTAATTTTTGAGCCCTAACCTCTTTCCTGACCTCTAGTCTGGCATCACCAGCTGCCCATTAGGCATCTCAAACTAGATTTCTCATAGACATCTTAAACTCAACACGTTCAATTTTGAACTCATCCTGTTTTCACCCAAAACCTTTCCTCTTCATGACTTCACAATTACTGTCAAGAGCAGCACCAGCCTCCCAGTTGATCAGGCTTACAATCTAGGTGCCATCCATGATTCCTTACAGTCTCTCTCATACCTGATATCCAATAAGTTGCTAACTCACATCGTTTCTATCTCTGTAATATCTCTCCCAAACCATCTGTCTTCTCTGCTCTGACACTGACACCATCCTCTGCCCTCATTCCTGGACTATTGCAAGTACCCACTAGTTGGCCCCCATCCCCCCACACCTGCACGTGCACCACTCAAATCAGTCTTCCTAAAGCTCACATTTGACCATCTCGCCCACCCCCTGAATCAATCAAGTTCAGCAGCTCACTATCGCTTCCAAGAGCGAATATTAAATCCTCTCTTCTGGCCTTGATAAGCTGGCCCCCCCATATCTTCCTCGTCTTCTTGGGAAAAAAGGGAGAGTTGAGCAGGCCGATTATTCCAAGTATGAAAGGAGTCAGCAGATGGACTATCCTATGAGAAGACAGCAAGAAAGTCAGCAAAGCCATATTACAGAAGATGCCGAAGGGAGGAATGTGTAAGAAGGAAGGTTGTGAAGGGTGTCAAATGCCAGACAGAGGACTGTATGCTTGATTCTAGAGGTGGGTAAGTGGGATCCACTAGTGTTGAGTAGCAGGGTGACATAATAGGACTTGTGTTTTGTTTCACAAGGAAACCAAGGCAAATGGGGTGGAGTGACTTGCCCAGGGTCACATAGCTAGTAAAATACCTCAGCTATAGGATTTGAACTCAGCAAGATGAGTCTTCCTGACTCCAGTCTGGCACTCTAACCACTGCACCACCTGGCCACACCAGGACTTGTGCATTAGAAAAATCATTTTAGAAGAGCAGGGAGAATTTTGATGCAGGGAGGTGAATTGAAGCCAATTGCAATAGGCTAGGCATGAGGTGATGGAAGACTGTACTAGGGAGGTGGCTATGTCAGGGAGGGAATGATGTTATAAAGGAAAAAATGACGAGATTTGGAGACTGATTGGCTAAATGGAGAGTGAATGAGTGAGATTAAAGAATTCTTTAAACTTTTGTACAAATTAGGCTGGAAACAAGGATAACTGGGAACATGTTGGTGCCCTGGACTATAATACAGATGGCGTTGGAGGTATTAGAGAAAAGAATGAGTTCTTTGTACATGTTGAGTCTGAGATGTTTTTGGACACCAAGATGAAATGTCCAATAGGCAACTGGTGTGTAGAAATGAGGGTGAGGAAGGAGAGTAGGGTTGAATGTACCAATCTGAGAGTCATCTGCATAGAAATGGCCATTGAATTCATTCCCATGAATTCATGAGTTTACCAGATGAGTGGGGAGAAAAGTGACAAAGCATTTGGGTATGGCATGGATGAAGGTCTGGTTGAGAAGACTGAAAGGGGGTAGATAGACAGATAGAGCAATGGAAGAGAACAGTGGCCCAAAAAACAAGAAGGGGGAAAGTACCCAGGAGCAGAAGTTGATCAATGGTGTCAAATGCTACAGAGGCCGATTAGCATAAGAATCCAAAGGAGGTCATTCATTTGGTTATTACAATATCTCTTGGGATGTTGAAGAGAGAAGATTCACTCAAGTGATAAGATCCAAAGCCAGACTGCAGGTATTGGGAAGAGAGGGAGAGGGAGGAAATGGAAGAACCAAGCTGGTGGCTCGTCAAGGAGTTTTGCTGAAGAGAGGAGACACACCAGGTATGGTTTCTGGGATGGCCGCATTGAGTAAGGGTTTCTTACAGGTGGATTACAGGTAAGAGTGTTTCTGGTGGCTGGGCAGGAGCCCTAATAGGGAGAGACCAAAGAACAGAGACAGTAGGCACCATATTGTCGTAACTTGCTGGAGAAGAGGGGAGTATTAAGGGCACATCTAGAGGGATCAGTCTTAGAAACAAAGTAGGTTAGAGATAGGGGTGAAGGATGACATAGTTGGAGATAATGGCAGAAGGATTTGACATCAGAAAGACAGAAGAGGAAACTCTTCTGAACATCCTCCATTTTTCAGGGAAGAATCAGGGGAGGTCCTCAAGTGAGAGAGTGAGGCACGAGGAGAGAAGACAGAGTGTTGGTGGAGCTTCTGTGGTGAGTTGGACAGAGAAATGATTAGGAAGATTGGAGGAGCAGAACCATCTATCAGTGTCCCCAGCCAGATGCGCTTTTCCTTAAAAGAAATAGAAACTGTCCTTGGGACTTGATTGACTCAGGAGACTCAGGATCCTGGTTGCTGAGTAAAGTGAGGTTGTTCAGCCCTTTCTTCAGGCTAGACTAGATGCCCATAGGTGGCCAACACAAGGGCAGAAAAGAGGCACTCGGCTCAAAAAGCAAGATGTGGTCACTGCATATCTTTGTTGAACATCCTTCCTCTGCTATGGCAAAGCATCTCCTTTGGTTAGCACTTTGAGAAGTCCCCCATCACATCCAAACACTGCTCAAGCTTCTCTGAGCTCGAGCTTCTCAAGACCTTTTGAAATACAGAGAACTTCTACTTTGACTTTGGAATTGTGAGTTATAACTGGCTCCCTGTTTCCTGGCCTTCTAATGAGTGGTGGGTACAGGACTCTGTGCACCTAGGGCCCATACTGTTTGTGCTGAGAAGCTTCTTTAGTGATTCCAGCATTTCAGCTCTCAGCAGCCATGTAACTTGGTTATCCATCTATTCCCTTCCAAGAGGTGACCTTGATAATCAGCCTACAGGCCCCCAGTAGTGGTCATCATCTGCAAAATTCTGCCACCTTCATCTATGAAATATCCCAGTGTACTAGCACAGAACTCAGGAGGCCAGGGGCCACATCCCCACTCTGCTTCTTACTGGTTATGAGACATCAGAGAAGTCCCTTTACCTCCCTGGGCCTTGGTTTCCTCATTTTTCAAAGGAAGCATTTCGCCTAGGTGGCCTCTGTGACTCTGTGGTTCACCTCTTTCCCATCTGCTGACTCATTCCCTCCTGGCTGTCCTTTCTCTCTTGCCCTCTTTTCTGTACCTCCACCCCCAAACTTGTCTTCTACTTACTCTTTCTTCCCATCCAGTTCCCTCACTTTCATGCCTTTCTTTCTCTCCTTTTCTTCATCTCTCCATTCCATCCCTTACCTTTACCACTCTAACTCTTCATCCACTTCTCTTCCCCTCATACTTTATCCCCCATATTCTTTTATTTTCTTCTTATCTATATCATCTGTCTGTCCTCCAGTCTCCTACCCTGCCCCTCTCACTGCTCTATCTCTGTCTCTCTTTCTCTCCCTGTCCTCACCTTATTCTTCCTTTACAAGTTTTGTCCTCAAAGAGAGTCATGGGAAGTTTATGTTGGAAGGTACCTTAGACATCATCTTATTCAATTATTTCATTTCACAGAAAGTGAAAATGAAGCCTAGAAAAGAGAAGAGAGGTGTCCAAGATCACATAGCTATTAAGTGTAAGTGCCGAGCCTCAGACACAGGGCTTATGATTCCCAAGGCATTGCTTTTTCTCCCACCCAGTAATCTTCCATCTCCCTCTTCATCCATGTTCTGACCCCTCTAGAGGCTCCCACGGCCCCCCCTAGTCAAACTCTGAGGTACCTAGATGGCCCCTTCCTTTGTAGATAAAAGGGTTCAACAGGGGGGTGACAGTGGTGTTAAAGAAGGCCATCCCTTGTTGAGGTCCAGCTGTCCCGTCTGGGTTGGATGGAGGTACATGATGATGCAGCTGCCATAGGTGATGGAGACCACCAGGATGTGGGAGGAACAGGTGGAGAAGGCCTTGCACCAGACCTGGGCAGAGGGCAGCTGTAGGAGGGTTCAGATGATGCCGAAGTAGAATGCCACTGTCACAGTGAGGGCACCGGCCAGGGTGCATACAGCCACCAAGAAGGCAAACAGCTGAAGGAGTCCGGTATCGGTGCATGCCAGAGCCAGCAGCGGGGTGCTATCACAAAAGAAGTGATTGAGCACCGTTGGTCCACAGAGTGGCGGGCAGAGTAGCCAGATGCAAGACCCTGAGAGGAAGAGGAAACTTCCAGCCCAGCAGCCCAGCACCAGCCCCGGGCAGGTTTGGCTGGTCATAAGGGCCAGGTACCTCACGGGATAGCAGATAGCCAGCTATCGGTCCACAGACATTACAGCCAACAGGAAGGACTCCACAGAGCCCAGGGTCAAATAAAGGACCATCTGGGAAAAGCATCTGGGTGGGGAGATGATCTTATGGCCTGTGAGGAGGTGGCTGAGAACCTGGGGAGTGACAACTGAGGTGAAGCCCATCTCCAGCAGGGAGAAATTCCTCAGGAGATAATACACGGGGGTTTGCAGACGGCGATCCACCAAGGAGAGGGCCACAATGAACAAGTTGCCCAGCAGGGTCAACAGGTAAGTGGGCAGGAGAACAGTGAATAGCAGGAGCTGTAGGCCCCAAAGGTCTGTGATACTGAGCAGAATAAACTCAGTGCCCTGGTAGTGGTTCCCCAGCTCACTCCACCCTCCTGGAGACATCTGGAAGGGGAGGAGGGCAGAAAGGTCAGAGGGTCCCAAAACAGAGTCTTATATCTAGAAAGGACTTTAAAGGACCCATCCGTGCAAAAATATTTATAGCAGCTCTTTTTGTGGTGGAAAAGAACTGGAAATTGAGGGGATGCCTATCATTTGGGGAACTGCTGAATAAATTGTGGTGTATGATTGTCACGAAATACTATTGTATTAAAAGAAATGAAGAGCACGTTGATTTCAGAAAAATCTGGAAAGACTTACATGAACTGATGTAAAGTGAAGTGAGCAGAAACAGAACATAGTACTCAGTAACGGCAACATTGTAACCAACTTTGATAGACTTAGCTATTCTCAGTAATACAATGATCCAAGACAATTTTAAAGGACTGGTGATGAAAAATGCTATTCACCTCCAGAGAGAGAACTGATGGAATCTGAATGCAGATCAAAGCATAGTATTTGTCACTTTGTGTGTGTGTGTGTGTGTGTGTTTTCTTTTGGTCACTGTCTTCTTTCACAACGTGACTAATATGAAAATAGTGCATGATTACATACGTATAACCTAGATCAAATTGCTTACTGTCTCAGGGAGGGGGAAAGAGGAAGTTGAGGGAGGAAAGGAGAAACTTTGAAACTCATTTTTTTAAATGGATGTTAAGAATTATCTTTACATGTAATAGGAGGTAAAATATTATTTAATTTTTTTTTAAATGTAAGCTCCTTATAGGCAGGGACTATGTTTTGTTTTTGTATCCCTAGCACTTAAGTAAATACTTAATAGATGCCTCCCTCAAACCAAATAAACCTATTAAATGTTAAATAATGTTAAAAATTAATGTTAAAATTGCCTTTCACATAACCGGAGAAAATACATATGTTTTAAAAAATAGAAAGGATTTTAGAGACTGACCCCAAATCAATTGACTACTTAACAAGCATTTATTAAGAGATACATGAATGTTGGGCACTTTGCTAAGCAGTAAAAATACAAAGAAAGGCAAATGCAGTCCTACATTCAGGGAGCTTACATTATAGTGGAGGAGACAACATGTCAATAATGAAGTAAATAAAAGGAATATATCAAGTATGTGAGGTCAGCTGAAAAAGGGCAGTACAAGCAGCTCTAGAGGAGGGGAGGACTGGGAACAGCCTCCAACCAATATGGGGTTTGTGCTGAGACTGGAAGGAAGGAGAGCACCGGAGCAACCAGGCACGGAAGACAACTAGAACAAACGCATGGGGGAGGTACATGGTGTCATGAGTGAGGAATAGCAGGAGGCTGTTTATTGTAGCTGGGTCTTCCAGTGTATGGAGTTGAGTCAAAGGCAAGAAGGCTGGAAAGGTAGGAATGGGACAGATGGTGAAGGACTTGAAATGGCAGACAGAAGGAAGCACCCTCTGTGCCACTTCCAGTCAGCCAGATGGATGACCCAGAGGATGGAGACATGGGAGAACCACAGGAGAGCAAATAGCCAGTGCACAGGATGGATTCAGATGGAGGGACCCAAGCGGTGGGGAGCCTATCTCTACGGCAGATGAAGAGGCTCATGCTGCCAGAGGTGATATTTAATAAGAAGACATCTTGGAGTCACTCAAATGGGTGGATTGATCTGGAATCATGGAAGGAATCCAGGAAAACTGGAAGATCAAGGGAATATTGCCTCTTGGCTTCCCTCAAGTTCACCTAATGTCCCTTCTTTTGCAAGAAGCCTTTCCCAGTCCTCAGTAACATTTGTGCTTTCCCTCTCAGATGACCATCAGTTTTCCTGCCCAAAACTTGCCCCAGATCTTCTGATTCCAAAGCCACACTTACTTAACGTGAGAGTGGGAAAGGGAAGAATCTTTGCTCTGTTCCAGACTTGCCCAGTGACCATGGATTTTTGTCTTTTCCTCTTACATAAAATGAGGACACATAATTAGTCTATAAATGTTCCTCATCTCTCCCAAAATGCTCTGCTTGAAATACCTGAAGAGATCTCTTCCAGGCCATACATAGTCTCCTCACAGGTAATGACTAATGTAGAGGAGAAAAGACTCTGATAAGGTAGAGGAAGGGGAATCAATCACACTCTTCAAGGATCTAAAAGTTCCTCACATAGAAGAGAGAATACACTTGTCTCTCTCATCCTCAATGATAGAGGATAGGGGGAAGTTACAGAGAAGCAGATTTTGATTGGTCTGCTTGGAAAGTAATGAGTTTATCATAGACAGAATCCCAAAACCATAGATCTAGAAATGGAAAGCACCACAAAAGCCATGTATGCCCATCCCTCACTTCACAGATGAGGAAATTGTGGCTCAGAAAGGGAAGAGGTATTCCTAAGTGACCCAGCTAGTAAGAAGTACAGTTGGCATCCCAACCCAAGCTCTCTGCCTCTCTCCATGACACTTAAGGTCATCCACTTTAGTTTACAGTGGATGACCACTTTTTAAGGATAGTCTTGGGAGAACCCTTGGTCAGACATGGGTGATACTAGATGTTCTTTTCATCCCTTCAAAACCAGCTCTAAATTTCCGAGGTCCTCACCTGGTAAGGGCTGGACAGTGAAAGTGTCCACCTGCTCTGACCTCATCCTCTCTAGCACCAAACCAAGAAAAGTTCCCATGGTCACCCTGATGTAATCACATAATCTAATGTTACACCTGGAAGAGGCCCTACAGAACATTTAGAATAAGCCCCTTCCCAGTTTAAAGATGAGAAAACAGCTCAAACAAGGAAGGGGCCTTCCCAAGATCACACAGTGACCATGAACTTCACTTTGTCCCAAGCCATCATCTAAGTATATAGACTGAGGCCTAGGGAGCAGAGTCTTAGGGTCTCAGAGCACATCAGTGGTTGAATTGGGACCTTAGACCACAGTCTTCTGACTCTAATACCAAAGGGTCCCCAAGGTGACCCATGGCTCCTGGCCTCAAGATCCTGAGATCCTGGCTGTTTGGTATAGCACTCAGCTTGGACAGGGGTAGGGGCTTATCTAAGGTCACACAGCTAAGAAGTTTCAGGGACCAGGGCCCTCCTGGGCTCCAGGGAATCCTGAAGGTCAATGTCTAGGCATTTCTCCCAGGGCTTGGTGAATGGACAAGCATGTTTGAAGTGGCTGCTCTGTCCTAGGTACTGTGCTAAGTGGTTCAATGCATCTGTCCTTTCCTGAGAGATCAGGGAAATAGTCAAATGATCCTGAGCCCCTGGGCTCTAGTTCCGACTCCCCCACTACCAACATGCTGCTCTGCGCCAGGTCAATCCCATCTTCTTCATGGGCCTCAGTTTCCCCACCTACAAAATAAGCAGATTGGTCTAGCTGAGCTATCTCGCAGTTCCCTGCCAGCTTCATGATTTAAGGAAAGGCCACCTTGCAGGGTGGACTTTGTCCAGGACTTAGGTCAGAAAAGATCACTGTGTATGTACAAACAATTCCATTTACCTCCTTGCAACCTCAATTTCCTTCTCTAAAATTGGGCTAAAAATCTTGCTACATCCACCTCACAGAGTCACTGTGAGGATAAGACTGCCACAAGCCTGAAAATGTGGGAGAAACAGGGTAGTTCCTGAGCTTTGGGGGCTACCTCTGACATTGCTCTGGGGAATAAAGTCACAGGAAAAGTCTGATGGCTACACTTTGAGGAGCTAATGGCACATTTATCACAATAGCCCTGGGAGGGAGGTCATGTATGGACCACGACTAGCAGAGGAGGAATCTGGAACTCTACAACATAGGGCAGCTTGCTTACAGTTGTCAGCTGGGCAGTGTTTCAGGAGAGACTGGAGCCTAACATTGCTGACAGCTTCAGCTCTGCCTTCCCAGAGGATGAGGCTAATGTCTTCTCCCTGAAAACCACTTTCACAATGTCCCTAACCCTTAGGGATCAGCAACTTGTCTCATTTCTGCTTGGAAAAGAAGGCATCTCACCCTGTCCTGAGTCAACACCATCCTGGGCACTGAGAGCACATGCAGGCTGGAACAGAAAGGGCTTGGGCTGAGCAGGGCCTTTTCTGCTTAGTCCTCATGGGCAAACAGTTCTGACCAACCACTGAGTCAGTCTGCCACCCTGAAGCCTCCTCCTCTGCCCCAGCTCTTCCCCTGGAGCCAGGCAGAAAGAGCACTAGAAATTACAATGCTTTTGGGGCGAGAGCCAAGATGGCGGAGAGAAAGCAGTGCCTTGCTTGAGCTCTCCTCCAAACCCCTCCAAATCTCATAAAAAATGGCTCTAAACAAATTCTGAAGCAGCAGAACCCACAAAAAGAGAGAGTGAAACAAATTTCCAGCCCAAGACAACCTGGATGATTGATCAGAAAGGTGTATCACGCCAGGCCGGGAGCGCAGCGCAGTGCAGCGTGGGCATGCAGGCCGCAGCAAACCTGGAGGAGGCCTCAGAAGACTGAATCGTGGGCAGCTGTGGAGGTTTCCAGACTCCTCAATCCACTAATGCCAAAGACAACTTAGAAGGTCAGTGGGAAAAGTCTGTTTCTGTCGGTGGTCAGAGAGGAAGGCGGGGTTTCAGCTCCATTCCCCAAGAGCGTGGCCCTGTCAGGGGGCACAGCTGCTTCCCGAGCTTCCGGCCCACAGACTGAGGGGGAATTCAGTGGCTGATCAGAGAGAGATTGCAGGGATCTCTTTGCCAGTGCTGAGGCAGGAATCTCTTGCTTTGCCCGTGTTTGGATCTGGGCCACAGTTCTGGGCAGTGGTGCTGGGTGAGGAGGAACTCTGGCTTGGTGGAGCTTGTAGTGGTTGTGGAGAGGAGCCCCTCATCACAGTTACAGAATAGAAAAGAGTACTTGTAGTCACAGGCCAGGAAAGGAGTAAACACCTCGCCCCTTATCATACCACCTTGGAAGAACAGAAAATTTACAGGTCCCTACAAGTATCTCTGAAAACAGCTGTACAAACCCCTGAAGCTTGGGACAGTACATTCTCCACATTGGAAGCAGATTTGTACTTAACAAAGAGTTTAAAACTCAAGTAATTGGCCGGGATCATGAGCAAGCAGCGCAAAAAGAGTCAGACTATATTATCTTACTTTGGTGAAAAAGAAGACCAAAATATACAACCAGAAGAAGACAACAAAGTCAAAGCCCCTACATCCAAAGCCTCCAAGAAAAATATGAATTGGTCCCAGGCCACGGAAGAGCTCAAAAAGATTTTGAGAAGCAAGTTAGAGAAGTAGAGGAAAAACTGAGAGTGATGCTAAAGGAGAGCCAAAAAAATACTGAAGAAAATAACACCTTAAAAAATAGCCTAACCCAAATGGCAAAAGAGGTCCAAAAAGCCAATGAGGAGAAAAATGCCCTAAAAAGCAAAATTGGCCAGATGGAAAAGGAAGTCCAAAAGCTTACTGAAGAAAATACTTCCTTAAAAATTAGAATAGAGCAATTGGAAGATAGTGACTTTATGAGAAATCAGACACTGTAAAACAAATCCAAAGAATGAAAAATTAGAAAACAATGTGAAATATCTCATTGGAAAAACAACTACCTGGAAAATAGATCCAGGAGAGAGAATTTAAAAATTATTGGACTATCTGAAAGCCATGATCAAAAGAAGAGCCTAGACATCATCTTTCAAGAAATTATCAAGGAAAACTGCCCTGATATTTTAGAACCAGAGGGCAAAATAGAAATTGAAGAAATCCACAGATCTCCTCCTGAAAGAGATCCCCAAAGGAAAATTAGGAATATCATAGCCAAATTCCAGAGTTCCCAGGTCAAGGAGAAAATATTACAAGCAGCCAGAAAGAAAATTCAAGTATGTGGAAACACAATCAGGATAGCACAAGATTTAGCAGCTTCTACATTAAAGGACTGCAGGGCATGGAATATAATATTCCGGAGGGCAAAGGAGATAGATTACAACCAAGAATCACCTACCCAGAAAACTGAGTATAATCCTTCAGGGGAAAAAATGGTCATTCAGTGAAATAGAGGACTTTCAAGCATTCTTGATGAAAAGACCAGAGCTGAATAGAAAATTTGACTTTCAATACAGGACTCAAGTGGACATGAAGAGGTAAACAGGAAAGAGAAATCATAAGAGACTTATTAAGGTTGAACTGTTTACATTCCTGCATGGAAAGATGATATTTATAACTCATGAGACCTTTGTCAGTATCAGGGTAGTTGGAGGAAAAAAATTATATGTATGTATATGTAGATAGATAGATAGAGGGCACAGGGTGAGTTGAAGATTAAGGGGTCATATCTGGAGAATAAAATGAAGGGATGAGAGAGGATTATATTTGGAGAAGAAGAAAGGGAGAGGTAGAATGGGGTAAATTATCTCACAAAAAAAAAACAACAGAAAAGTCTCTTACAGTGGAAGGGGAAACAGGGGAAGGTGAGAGGGAATGAGTGAATCTTATTCTCATAGGATTTGGCTTAAGGAGGGAATAACATACACATTCAATTGGGTATGGAAATCTGTCTTACCCTACAGGAAAATAGGGGGGAAAGGGGACAAGAGAGCAGGGGGATGATAGAGAGGAGGGAGATTGGGAAAGGGGTAATCAGAAGCAAATACTTCTGAGGAGAGACAGGGTCAAAAGAAAGAATAGAATAAATGGGAGGGCAGGATAGGATTAAGGGAAATAGAGTTAGTTTTTCACAACATGTCTACTATGGACATGTTTTGCATAACTGCACATGTACAACTTATATTGAGTTGCTTGCCTTTTCAATGAGGGTGGGTGGGGAGGGAGGAAGAGAGAAAATTTGAAACCTAAAGTTTTAAAAACATATGTTTAAAAAAATGTTTTCACATGCTACTGGGAAATAAATATAGGAAATGGGGTACAGAAGTCTATCCTGCCCTACAGGAAAATAGAAGGGGAAGGGGATAAGAAGGGGAGAGAGATAGAAGAGAGGACAGAGTAGGGGAAGGGATATTCAGAATGCATGACATCTTGGGGTGGGGGGAGGGGGGAGATGGGGTGAAAATTTGGAACTCAAAAACTTGTGAAGGGAATGTTGAAAACTAAAAATAAATAAATTTATACATTAAAAAAATGATGAGCAGGCAGACTCCAGAAAAACCTGGAAAGGCTTGTATGGACTGATACTGAGTGAAGTGAGAACCAGAGGAACATTATACACAGCAACAGCCATGCTGTTCAATGACTCTTAGCTCTTTGCAACAATGCAAAGATCTAAGACAACTCCAAAAGTCTCATGATGGAAAATGCTATCCACATCCAGAGAAAGAACTATGGAGCCTGAATGCAGATCGAAGTATATTATTTGTTTTCTCTTTTTTTTTCTGTTTTTGTTTTTTCTTTCTCGTGGTTCCTCCTATTGGTTGTAATCCTTCTTTACAACATGAGTAATGTGAAAATATGTTTAATATGAATGTATATGTAGAGCCTATATCAGATTGCATGCTGTCTTGGGGAGGGAGGATTAGAGGCAGAGAGAGAAAATTGAGAACTCAAAATCTTATGGAAATGAATGTTGAAAACTAAAAATTAATTAATAAGAAAACAAAATAAACATATTCAAAGATGAAAAAGAAAAAAAAAAGAAATTACAATGCTCCCAGCCAGGTAGATAGGCAATGTCTTGATCCCCATTCTACAGGTGAGAAAACTGAGGCTTACAGCAGTAAGTGATTCACCCAGGACCACCCAGAAAGTTAATGTACAAGACAGGATGCTCTGCCCCACCCCAACATCAAGACTCTCCAGCAATATTTTCTACGGGAACCAAAGTTCTCCCTGGGGTTCCCACACAGAGTAGTGATGTCTTTTTGTGGGGACACTCTTGGAAGATCCCTGATAAGGTCCTTTCCAACTTGCAAAGTGGGTGATTTGCATTCCTTATTTTGCAAATGAAGTGCCTGAGACACAGAGACAGCAATGGACTGCCCCTAGTTAGTCAGCAAGTTCAATGCAGTTGATGGACCAATCCATCAAGATTCATAAAGTGCCTCTTACGTGCCAGGCACTATGCTGAGTGCTAGAACCTAGGAACCCATGGCTTTCTCCATTATAAAAGGCAGATCAAAACAGGGCTCTAGGAGTTGTGCATTAGGAGACCAAAGAACTCTAACATAAATAATAATGTATTATTATCTATAATAGACATAAATAATATCTATATAATAACAGTGATTTTGACTAATCAACCTCTAATGTTCCTTCTAACTTGGAGAGTCTATACTGCCAGGTTATGGAGAAACCCATGGAAGGAAGTGATCAAGTTACCTCTGAGTCCACTTTCATATTTGGGCCTCTGTGATCTGTAGCTACTGTACACAGGTTCCAAGGCCCCAGAGACCTCTCCCGGCCTTGGAGAATAACCATGAAGGGCTCGCTCTTGGCCTCACAGAATCCAGAACAGAATAGGAAGGGAAAGGAGAAAAGAAAGAAAGAAAGAAAGAAGAAAGAAAGAAAGAAAGAAAGAAAGAAGAAAGAGAGAGAGAGAGAGAGAGAGAGAGAGAGAGAGAGAGAGAGAGAGAGAGAGAGAGAAAGAGAGGAAGGAAGGAAGGAAGGAAGGAAGAATAGAAGGAAAGGATGGAAGGAAGGAAGGAAGAAAGAAAGGAAGGAAGGAAACATTTATGAAGTGCCTACTATGTGCCAGGCACTGTGTCAAGTGCTTTACAAATATCTCATTTGACCCTTACTACAACTCCCGGAAGTAGGTGCTATTATTTTGCTGATATTACACATGAGGAAATAGAGTCAGGCAGAAGTTAAGTGACATGCCCAAGGTCATACAGCCAGTAAGTATCTGAGGCCAAATTTAAACTCACCTGTCCCTGACTCCAGCCCCAGCACTCTCCTCTACTACAGTGGCTAGATGCATCCATGTTGCCCCATAGATCCTTTCCTCCATTCCAGACATCTCCCATCCCAGCTGTTCTGACTCAGCCAGGTGGGCCTGGTAAGGAGCTTAAACCCCAGCTCTGACATGTCCTCTCTGTGACCCTGGGGAAGTGCTTTCCCCTTTTTTTGCCTCAGTTTCCTCATCTGAAAAATGAGCAAGTTGAACTCAGTGATGATAAAGAGGCTGAGGGTCAAACCTCTGATAGCTAACCTCCCTCACTGCTCTTGCCTCTTAAGCCCACTTCATCCAATAGAGTCCACAATGGGCTGTTCCTCCATGTGGCCACCATTCCCAGGGGCAGATATGGATGACACTGGGGCTCCTTTATCACAAGGGCCCAGAGCCTTTTTCCTGGTGTCAGATTTGGAAAAGGACATGGAGGCACAGAGCAAAAGGGAAAGACAGGGAGACAGAGGGAGAGAGACAGAGTGGGTAATGTGGACAGAGACCCAGAGAAGAGGGAGGACTTATTACCTTGGGGAAGGGCTGTGGACTCAGGGCACGATGGCTCTAACCCAGAGCTACATTTTGAGTTCCTATTACTCCACCTCACTCATGAGGACCAGAGGGGACATCCTATGTCTTCCCTCTGCTGTCCCTAACCTCCCCTCTGAGCTCCTGCACCAAAATGTCTCTTGTGACCAACTTAGCCAACGGGGACCTGGGAAACTTCCAAACTTTTAATGACCCTCAAGAGTTTCATTGAAGAGGAGAACTTGCCCTGGCCCTGAGCCTGGGGGTGGAGGGGTCATGTGTTGTTGTTTTGATCTCCTATGTGGTGCTCGGGCACAGTCACCACGTCAGTTCAACAAGCAGCCATGACTTTCCTACTGTGTTTGAGGTCCCCTTCTCTGCACTTGGAAGAAAGGCTTCCCATTAAATCCCATGGTTTCTGTTAATTTTGTTGCTCTCAAGAACAAACCCAAAACTGGAAATGTTTTAGAAAGAAAACTATTAGGTAGTTTGGTAAAGGAAAGCAAACAGGAGAGGAAGTAGTGCTAGCTCTCTCATATCCAGGTTCTGGAAGGCTTATATCATATAGGATTTAGACAAGGGCATAAGGACATTTGCCTGATTGCCATCATGTACACAATAGGTAGTGTCTAAGAGCAGGGTATTTTCAGATGGATATAGGGGGTAAGTCAATCTATTTGGGGGAACACAAAACACAAGCTTTGGGTAGACCAAAAACAAGACCCAAAACAAGAAAGCTTTGGGTGGATCTAGGACATGAAGGACCCCAGAATCCCTTGTCACCATCTCCAGCATTCTTGGAGAATTACTGAGATCAGGGCAACATTCTGGGTTCAAGCTATCTCTAGTCAGATTTAAACAGCATAATAATAAATGTTCTGAAAAATACAGTAAATGATAAATAACAGTCCACAATTTGATCATTTCACTGTTCCCAACAACCTGGACTATGGAGAGATTTTTTTCACCTTCTCCTCTTGTCAGCCTACATTAGGAACAAAATATCAATCACTAGACTGTGAAGAAATATAAACCTAGTATATTCAATGCAAGGCTCCCCATGATTTTTCCTATGTTTTATAATGGATGAGATTTTTGTCCTTAAAAAAAACTATATATAGAGGTCTATACCCGAACCCTAAATACCTGGCTGTAACATTTATAGCCAATTATCACCTCTTAATATCTTGACAAGTCTGATGTGGTTTGGAGTTGCTGAAATGTATGGGAAAATTCAGGGTCCAGATCCCAGGGATGGGGATGGGATCTGAATCCCGAAATGAAAAAGATTATGTCTTTGGAATCTGGGGGTAATAGACAATGAAGGGCTAGGCTAGGTTGGGAGTAACAGAAAATTGCAGATTGGGGCAGGGTCAAAGCCACAATGCAAGGAACTGGGAAGGGCGGGTTGTCCCAGGCTAACTCCAGGGAAGTGGGCCACTTGAGAAAGTGCAGGGACTTTTCCTTTTTTCGGTCCAGATCCTAAAGACATGGTCTTTTCCTTTTAGGGATTCAGAGCCCATCCCCATCCCCATCCCCAGTAATGGGACCTGGACCTTGAGTTTTCCCATACATTTCAGCAACCCAAACTGCATCACAACAGAACACCAAATGATGCTGATAACTCTGAAATGATATACACGTTAACTTCAAAGTTTTATCGACATCATTTGGATATATTAATGAACTAAACTCAAGGGGGCACACATAGAACTTAGTCTGTTTCCTCCCCCCCCGCCCCCACCAAAATAAACTACAAAAAAACCAAGACCTTAAGCTGCTGCCCCCAGGTCTAGCCTGCTAACTGTTGCCGTTCCCCAAGGCTCTCTCCAAATCCCTCTTGTTTTCTCACCACTTTTACTTTGCACCTCACCAGCTGCACTGAGGTCAGTCATCACCTCCTTGTTGGTAACTGTTAGCTCTATATATCCAGTCTCTGTTCTTGGTCTTACTCTCACGTCAGCACCTACCAATGGGACATATAGAACTGAATGTCTCGAGAGCATGTCAAATTCATCAAAATTCATGATTTTTGTCCTTCTTAAAATCAACTCTTCGCCTACCTTTTCTATTTCTATAAGTGTTCTCTTCAGAATTAATCAGCTCTTGTTGAATAAAATGAGTTAATTCTTTCTCCTAATCAGTGCATCTATAATACCTCTCTTCAATACAAATGTTCTGATTTAAAACAAGCTTCCAGTTCTGAATGAAGGCTTTCCCATATTAATTATATTTATGTATGAAACCCCTGATGTAAAATTAGGGTTGTACTCTGAATGAAGACACTCGTTGCCTTTATAAAGGCTTATAATAACAGTAGCTAACATTTATATATCCCTCACTATGTTGCAGACACCATGCAAAGCACTTTACTATTCCTATCTCATTTGATCCAGTTGCAAGAATTGTCCTGGTCCTTGCTAGCCACTGCATGAATAAGCCAGCACAGGATATAGACAGGTTTCGGGTACACTGAAGTTTATTTACCCACTTACAAATGTGACATACCACATTAGTGGGTGATGGACATTTGTACCTCACAGTTCCACAAATGACAATATATTGCATCTCCCCTTGAGCGACATGACCCAGGGACTTTAGGTCAGATCAGATTGGGCATGAAGGTAGACTTACAAAGCAGTTTTGGTTAAGATCCAGTAGAGCAGGCAGAAAGGAAAAGTTACATCTTTGGGGAAAGAAAGAGGATGCTTAAACTATTAGAAAGCCTTTAGCATAGCTATTTACAGCAAACAAAGGAAAACTGCCTCTTCTTTATTAGTTAGTTTACATGTGGTAAGCTCCTGTTTGGTGCCTTATAGGATAGGATAAAGAGAAGTTCCCAACTTCCTGGAACTATTCAAAGCCTTCAGAGTTTTCCTTTGTAAGTGTAAAGTGGTTGGGAGAAGAGAGGCAGAGGAGACACTCAGTACATCCCGTGTGACAGAAAAAGAAAGAAACAGAATAACAGCAAATACAGAACAGAATGGAGTCAGTCATGGTCTCCCCAAAACCCACATAACAGCTCTGAGAGGTAGGTGCTGCAATTACCCCCATTTTACAGATAAAGAACTACAGCAGAGGTTAAGTGACTTGCCCAGGGTCACACAACTACTCAGTGTCAGGGGCTGGATTTGAACTCAGTTCTTCCTGACTCCAGGCCCAGTGCTCTATCTACTGCACCACCTAGTGGCCCTAAGATCCTGCTGGAAAGTAATTGTTCATAACCACATAGGTCCCTTTGACTGGAGGTCAATACATCAGAAGGCAAGGCTAGAAGATAAAAGTCCATTGAGAATCAGTGGATGGGCAATTGCCAGGTGGCTAGCAATTCCACAGACCAGAGGGAGAAACACACACACACACACACACACACACACACACACACAGAGTTTTGGGGCAGGCAGCAAAAGGAACCAATCAGATGAGGCTGCCAGCACAGCATACAGACATACATATTGGCCTCTGCCTCTCTTTACAAATATATATTAAATGTAACATAGGTATATTTTAATTATATACCCATACTTTCACCTCCTGAGACACACAACCCAGATAAAATACAAAACTACAAAGTGGCTTTGGTTAAGATCTGGTAAGGCACATTAGGCAGGAAAAAGTATTTATTAAAATAAGAAAGGACACTCACACTGTTACATAGGAAGGAATGAAAGGAGTCCCTTAGCATTTCCTTTTACAAGGAAACAAAAGCTTCTTAATCAACATTTGTGAAGCTCCAGCTGCTTGCCACCTTCAATAAGATCAAGAAAAGGGGGTGAGTTCCTAGAACTATTCAGAGCCCTATTTGTAATAATAAAGTGATTGGGGGAAGGGAGGTACAGGAGACCCTCAATACCTGCCAAAGAGGCATCAGGAAGAAAAAGAAAGAAATCTAATAAGAAAAATAGGTCAAAATTAAGTTGGTAATGCCCTCCCTAAAATCCACTTTGGACCTCCACCCCCCAAAACCTTCCTCTCTTCCTAATTTTCCTATTACTGCTCAGGGCACCATCATGGTCCCAGTCAACCACACCAACAACCTAAGTGTCACCACTGATTCCTCTCTTTTTCCCACCCCATCCCCCCCAAATCCAAACAGTTGCCAAGACCTGGGGAATCTACCTTCTTAACATCTCCCATTTGACACTGCCAACATCCTGGCGCAAGCCTCAATCAGCTAATGCCAAAACTATTATAATAACCTGCTTGGTCTGCCTGACTCAAGTCTCTCCCTAAGCCAGCCCATTCTCCACTCAACTGTCAAGCTGACCTGCCTCATGCAAATGCCTGACTGTGTTACCCTTCTCTTCAATAACTCTAGTGGTTCCCTGTCACCTCAAGAACTAAATATGAAGTCCTCTATTTGGCAAACAAAGCCCTGCACAACCTTCCCCCTACCCCTCCCCACACCTTTCCAGCCTTTTGACACTAGACTCTGTCTCACACATTCTGTGCTTCAGTGACATCAGCCTCCATCTTCTTCCTCACACAATACTTTCCATCATGCATTTTACTGACCATCCCTCAGGCCTGGAATTCCCCCCCCACCTCATCACAAACTCCTGGTCTCCCTGGCTTCTCAAGTCTCAGCTAAAATCTCATCTTTTCTGATCTTCCTTAATATTAGTGCCTCCCCTCTGTTCATTATGGGGCAGCTAGATGGCACAGTACACAGAGCGCTGGGCCTGGAGTCAGGAAATCTCTTTGTCAAATCTGGCCTCAGATACTTACTAGGTATACTGGGCAAGTCACTTCATCCTGTGTGCCTCACTCTCCTCATGTGTCAAATGAGCTGGAGAAGGAAATGACAAATCTCTCCAGTATCTCTGCCAAGAAAACCCAAGTGGGGTCACAAAGGATTGTTGATTATCCTCGATTCATTTTGTACATGCCTTGTTTGTACTAGATCTTTGTATGGTTCTTTACCCCATTAGCCTCTGAGATCTTTGGCAGCCAGAACTCTGTATTGTTTTCTTTCAATTTGGGTTTTTTGGTGGTTTCCCCAGTGCTTAGCACAATACCTAGTAATAGCAGGTGGTATATAAAAGCTTGTTGACTGACTGATCGACTGAAGGAACAGTTGAAGAGACTTAGAATAAATGTGTATTACGCCCAGTCAGTGTGGTCCATGGTTGTTTTAGCTCTTTTTAGCAGTATCTGAGTAGGAGGGAAAGAGCCAGGTTGTTATTATCGTTGTTCAGTCATTTTCACTCATGTCCAACTCTGTGACCCCATTTGGGGTTTTCTTGGCAGAGATATAGGAATGGTTTCAGCCATTTCCTTCTGCAGCTCATTTTATAGATCAGGAAACTGAGGCAAT
>NW_027555641.1:0-33170 GCF_003287225.1 Phascolarctos cinereus | reverse complement strand
TTTTTCAAGTTTCTTTAGCCCAGATGTTTGTTGAAAAATATTTTAAGAACAACAACATAAAATTTAAGGCATTACTGATCTGAGATAATGCTCCAGGTCATCCACATAGACTTACATCACTTTGTAATAATGTGAGCATGCAGATTCTTGGAGCCCAGGATAAAGCTCTCTGCATCTATTGTTGTATGTATGAAGACTAAAAGAAAAGGTAGTTGAATCTGCCCTCCTAAAATATTTTAAATAATAATGTTTTATTATGTCATCAATATAGGCTTATCTGTAGTTACGATATTCAGTAATTTTAAATTTTTTTATAATTTTGTTTTTCATAACTATTACTTTGTAGTAAACTTGGAGCAGAAATAAATTTTCCTTATCCTTTGCTGTTGTATTATATTAATAAAGAGATACAAAAGTTATTTTTAATAATTTTAATTTCATATTTCCATTTGGTCAGAACTCATTGCTATACTTCACATATAATTTATAACTTTGAACAGTGGGAATTTCAATAATGTAGGAACCCTTCACAGTTTTACTATCTACACTAATCAAGATCTAGCTCTATTTTTTAAAACTATATTTAAATGCCTTTGCTTTGAATTAACTGCACCCTCTGGATGACTAGTAACAGAAAATATATTTTTTTTGGGGGGGGGTCATGCGAACTGTGGTTTTGAGCAAATGTAGACCAACTAAGTACCGTGAACCTAGGGGGTATGTGTGGGGGGAAGCAATCTACATATGAGCTGGGTGGTACCCTATAGGTGCTACATACAGATAAGGTTAAGTGACAGAGAGGCAATATGTGACAGAGCCAGGATTTTGATCCAAGTCCTCTCACTCCAAATCCAGAGTTATTTCAACTTTGCCACTGTACATTGCCATCTATGTCAAGTTTTGTTTGCAAAGCACTCTTCGTAGTTTAGCTTATTTGACTGACAAAACAATTCTAGGGGAAAGGTGATGCCAGTATTATCATCTCCATTTTACATATGAGGAAACTGAGGTTCATAAAGGTAAAAAAGCCTGCCAAGATGACATAGCCAGTGACTCTAAGAGCTGAGATCTGAACGAGGATTGTCAAACCCCAAGTCCATGCTCCTTCCATGATGTCATGGGTCCTCTTCAAGGAGAAAGGATGAACAACAAAATCCCATGCCAACAGTGGCACGTCGGTGTCATATCCCGTCTTGGATATGCAGCTAAGGTCACTGTGAGAAAAAGGTTTACCATCCTAGTCCCTTTTGTCTCCAGACTTGAAAATCAATGCAAGTAAAGAGAATGGGAAGGGGAAGTGAAAATGTATGAGGCAGGGCTTCAGAACCTTTCCTTTTAGAGTTGGTGGGGGCTAATGAGGAAAGAGAGTGGCAGAGACAGGGAAATATTTGGGGTTATTTTTCCCACTGGATCTTTTCTTCCAACTTTTGCAGATCTGTTTCTTTGGGCCTCTGGTTTACCAAAAACTTCATTTCACTCAGTACGATTGCGTTACCTGCTAGGTTCCCTTATTTTTCCTAAAGCACATCCAGCTCTTACTCTCTGCCTTCTGCCTGTGTTCACTTTCCCAGTCAATCACATCAACCAGAGGCTGTATTTGGGTTTTCCCGAGGGATATTTTCCCTGGCTCTTTTATTCCACTCTGTGCTTACTCTAATGGATTTTCTCACTGACTTAGGCCTGGCTGGCCTGTACCAATGATATGGATGAAAGCCTAAGCCAGCTTACCCAATGGCAGATGACACAAAGCTGGGAGCAAGAGACTAATACAATGAATGGCAAACTAATATTCAAAAAGATTTCCCTAAGCTGGAATGATGACAGAACCAAGAAGTAATTGAACAGGAATGAAGATGCTGTCTTTAACAGAAATAATCAATATCCAAAAGGCTGCAAAAAGGTGGACACACTAACACACTGTTGTTCGAATTGAGAATTGGTACAATTCTAAAATCAATTTAGAATTTTGAGCGTACCACCCCCTCTAAAACAATTGACCAACCTACCTTTAGTCTGAGGGATTGCATCTTCAGAGGTTAGCAGCATTCTTCCCTGTCACTGTGTCCTTCAGACACCTGGGCACTGCTATCTGACCTGCTGAAGTACTCTCATGATAATTGGGTCTCGCCCAGGCAGAGATGATTGGGAATTACTTATTACTATGTGAAGTAGAAAATATTCAGAAACAACTTAGCACCATGGCTTCAGTATTCTCTAAATATTTTGCTTATAGAAGAAAGATTTGGTGGTTATTATGGCTTCTGAAGAAACAGAGGATATAACAACCATAGGGGCACTTTTTTTTCGAAATCCTAAAGAAAAAAGATGATTCCCACTGTTAACCAGTGATCTTGTCTCACTTCCTAACAAGAAGGGATTAAGATGTTCTTTCTTTAAATTGTTTCTTTGTACCACATCTATTCCTAATTTTTCTTTGAAAAAAGGTGATCTATGAATACAGTCACATATATAAACATTATGTAAAACTTCATTAACGATATGCATCCTAAAACTTTGTACAACTACAATTCTGACTGAAATGAAAAATAACTTTGCTGATAAAGTGTTGTGTGATAGAGATTTTTGAACAGATAAAAATTACTTACAGTTATCAGCATGTTCCTTAAAAAGTCATAAGTACTCTCTCAATTCAAATTTGCCCCATTACTGTGTTCATTCTATACTGTACACTTATATACAGATATAAGTAGACAGAAAGCATAATACAATATGTGTGTGTATTTCTGTGTATGTGTACATATCTATGTCTGTGTGTCTGTATGTATATAAATCCAGTCAAAATAAATTATCACAAAACTCCAAATAAATGACTTCAATTAATGAAAATTTACCATACTAAGAAATCTAAAACTGATAACCATTAACAAATAAATTTGATTCTAATTTAGCCAACAGAAATGCCAAATGTATAGCATCATCCTACTTAAACTGTAAGTATAATGGGTTAGGTGAAAGAGATCTTATTTTCATGTGTCTAGCCTTGGAAATAAATGATTTTATACCCCCTTAACTTTTATTCAGACCTATAATAGTCCCAAAATCTTACGTGTATGTTAGTCCATAGGCCAGATCAAGCATGTCGTTCTCCTCATCAATAACTGCTTCTAACTTTTCAAATATGTGGTCTTCAAAGATAAGGTGATAGGTGGAACAAGCCAATGTTCTTTCCGTGCCCCTACAAAGGACAAAGATTGAATTGATTGATCTCCTATACACTAAAAGAAATAAAATGTTTCCCTAAAGTTAAAGTTAAATGTTTCCCCTAAAGTTTCCCATGAAAGGTTTCTGACTTAGAATTTTTAAATGGTAGGATACTTTTCTCAACAATGGATGAGAATGAGGAATAAAAAAAAATACTCAGCCATTTTTTCTACCAATATTTTCTATTTGAAGAAACAGTTGTTGAATTATTACTATGTAAAAGGTACTGTGTTAAAGTTGGGGAGAATTTAGAAAAAAAATCAATACAGGGTTAAGTGTCATCACAGAGCTTACAATTTAAAGGGGAAACAAGACATATACATAAAAGTAAACCACATGCTATTTTTTTACATTAGTTAACTTTTTCCAATAGAACTCTGCACAATTAAGTTTTACAACACTTAAATTCAACTAGTAACAAGAAAATGAAAATACCTGTAGGAAGAAAACATGAAAAAAAAGGTTCTTTATCAATATCTCATTCTACCCGGTCAGAGGATGATTAAATGTGTCAAAATGAATTACATGATTTAAAAGGGAGGAGGGCATGTTTCTCATGTTGGATTTTTCTTAACCTTACAAAAAAAAATCTTGTTTTTATAACGTCTTTTACTAAAACAGTCCTTTAAACTTGGCTCCCTTTCTCGAGTCTCTCTCATCTCCAATGCAACCTGTAGAGTACAGCCAAACTAATTTTCTCCAAGCACGTTGATTAATTTGGTTCCTACTTCAAATATTTTACTTACGTATACATATATAATCACATATTCATTTTAATTGAATACATATTTATAAAGTACCTGCCATATTCAATGTTCTGTGTTAGATACTGAGGATAAGCCAAAAAGTAAAGTAATCTTTGCTCTTAAGGTGCTTACATTGTAGGAGTGGGTGGGTAACAACATAACACACACACACACACACACACACACACACACACACACACAGAATAAATACATGCAAAGTATATACAAAATAATACAAAGTAATTTTAAACAAGAGGTAACAACTAGGTCAATCTAGAGAGGACTTATGGAGGAGATGGTATTGAGCTGGATTTAAAGGAAGTAAGGTAGGTGAAGGTAGTAGTCAAAGTGAGAGAGGAAGCACAGACTAGACACGGGTACTACCTTGTGCAAAGACATGGACACGGAAGAGATGGAATCTTGCACATACAAGCACATGCACATTTTTCTTCCATTTTAAAACAAAGTCTTTATGCTAAGCTCACTCCTTCTGGTGTGAGAGATTCAGTGAATCTTTGAGTGCATCAGGAAGGCTGTGAATAGATTCCAAGGGATCCATTAACTTGGATGGGGGAAAAATGATTTTTATTTCAATATAAGTGGTTTGCTTTGTAATCCTATGTATGTTATTTTAGGCATTTAAAAAACATTATTCTGATAGCCAAAGGGGTCCATGACACAAAAAAGATTAAGAATCTCTGACTTAAAGGCTACTCCTGAAAGGTGTCTATAATACCTATATACAACAAAATCATTCAAAGTTTTTTTAAAGATATAATTCTAGTTCAACAACCCTCTGATAACAAACATTAAGCAAGGCACAAACAGGTAGATATATGTGGTTCCTTCTATGATGGAGGAGATGCAGAGTAGACTCCAATTTAAAGAGGGATTGCCAGCAGATGGTAAGATTTTCTAGACACTGACTAGCTGAACCATTACTACTGACCTACCCTCATGCACATATGCTTTACCTCAGAGAAATATTACGGGATGACTGTTCACAAATGTGAACCCTGCACAGCCCTCTGAAAGAGATCCATGAACCACTCACAAGAACATAGACTAAACATACACACAGAATAGATTAAGTGGATGAAAAATGTCTATTGCCCAGATTATGACATGCTATTGAACTGATAACCTATAGAACTTGTGCACCAATATGTATATTTAGGTAAAAATGGACAATGAGTTGGGCCCAGAATTCAACAGAAGAGATGCTAGACTATCTTTAGAAAACTGCAAAGCTCTTTTAAAGACCCAAAGCATCTTCCAGAAATTGTACATATGTCACCATTAAATATAATCTTATTAGATTCAGTCCATCATTCTAGCCTTTTAGGATCTAGCCCCTAGATCTTTTAGGATACTGACTGACATCTAGCTTTGTGGCACCCACAAATTTAATAAGCACACAAAGTATGCCTTCATGAATTGAATTTTTAGAAAATCCAAAGGGCAACATATTTTGCCTGATACCTTCTTTTTCTACATCATAACTGAGTAGAAAAATGATATTGGATGATATGTTACAGTTGTACTGCAATACTGTAGCAGAGGGGTCATTAAATAAACAAATGCCAATTGACATGGTTCATACACTACAGTGCTTTACATTCTAAAAAGACACTTCTAGTTAGCCAGGAAAGTGTTATTTTAAACAGACAGACAGTATGCTTAATAGCTGGGGAAGTATGGGCATTCCAGGCATAGAGAATGAAAATGAGCACTATAAACTTAGAAAGGAAAAATCAGACAAAGATGGTTATAGTTAAGATTTCACTGGAGATTAGAAAATGATGATTTGAAGGACGAAGAAAGACAAGAAAGGCAAGAGTGTGTAGGAGCCTCAATTTTACTTATCTAATCTTTCCAATATTTTGAGATGCAAAGAAACCAAGAAGGGGGAAGAGAGAAATGATGCATGTCAACAATACAGAGATGTTATGCTACAAATTTAAGAACAGTAAGCTCTTTGCTTCCCAATTAGGACCAGATTCTATGCACTGGGAAATAAACCTGATCCTCCAAAATACTCAGTTTTTATGAACCATTCAATCCATCACTTCAAATCATTGCAGGTTGTGGACCTTATCCACTATATCACCCGCTTTGTAGAGCAAACAGCATTCATACTGATAAAGCTGCCAGGGGAAGGTTAGGATGCAATCTGAGCTGTTGTTAATCAATTTCTCAGGTGGCTTTGAACAATTAAGAAAATGCTAGTTGCAGATTTTTTCCTACATCCTTGGCTCTCAGTTCCACTGCATACAACCAGTGCACAGAGATCCATCTACGCATTCCAAACAGTCTATACATCCCCACAATGTGGGAATAAGATCAGAGAGTTCAATTCTCTGAAAGTGAAACTAAGCACCAACATAAAAGTAATGAAATGAGCCATCTGCAGGAGTATTCAATAGTCAGGAAATATGTTTCCAAAGTAATCCAATTCAACACCCAACTAGGAACACAAAGAAAAAGAAAAAAGTCCTTGAGACAAAGAAGATTATGTTCTGCTAAAAACATAAAATATACAGACAAAATAAAATTAATTTCAGGAGGGAGAAAATCATCAGGAACTTTGGAGGTGGCAAGGGAGAGGATTGACAGGGAAGGTTTTACACACAAGGTGGCACCTGGGCTGAACCTGAAAGAAGAGGCTGACAGCTAATAGTTTAGTTTGGCTGAATGAAAAGAGGGTGAAAGAGAGTGACGTGAAACAAAGTGAGTTTCCAATCACTGGAAGTGTTCAAGTAGATGACAGATTTAATCTGTTACTGATGCAGAGATTTCTGCAGTGCACAGGTGCAGAGGCAGTAGAACTAGATGCTTTTTGATCTGATCAGACTCAAGTTTTTATGTTTGGAAGACTAGGATAGACCCCAAATTTCACCTAATTAATGTAAAATAAGGAGTGATCTAATTAACTAAATCTCAAGGAATTCTGTTAGAACACTGATGGTCCATAGGGAGTCTACAGCAGAGTAAGGAAGAATTCTGCTGTGTGTCTCCAGCACTATCCAAGGAAATGAGTGCCTTGATTAGCTGATGAGTATTGTGGTTACTTGCCAGCTAGGGCCTGATGAAAACATCACCTAAGACCATGCGATTCCTTGTGAACTAACACTACAGTCACCAATCAACCTTCTTCTGGGCCTTAGGTTTCATCAGCTACAAAATGAGGATAATAATACCTCTGCTACCTAACTCAGAGAGGTGCAGGGCGAAAACTGCAATGTAATTTAGCACGTGCTATATAAACATGAGAATGAGCTGGGAGAGGCACATGGTGTGATGATACAGAGTGCTGCTCTTGAAAACAGGAACAGCTGCCTTCAAATCTTGCCTCTGACACTAGCTGTGTGAAGAGCATCTCCAAGGGTTACTTAACCTCTCTGTCCTCAGTCAACTCCATAAACAGACTAGATCTGTGAAAGGAATTGATGGATATGTGGATGAAACTGAAGAAATCAATGATGCTTAACACACTAACATATGCCATTACTTCTACCATTACTACTGACCTACTCTCATGCACATATGCTTTACCTCAGAGAAATGTTAGGGGATGACTGTTCACAAATGTGATTACATTACAAAATCATTCACTGAACTGGTATTTTAAGACTGAACTCCCCTACATTTCAATTTTTTTTTTACTTCTTTATAACAGATTGGAAACTTTTACATAGAGCAAGGCATAAATGTATAAAGTTGTGATAGCTACAGAAGGAGAGTGTGAAAAAGACATCTCAAAACAAAAATTCTGGGAGCTGCCAGCACCAGGCAAATCAATAGCACAATATGACAGGTTAAAAAAAAATAAGTAACTCCCTCCAGTACACACACCAAAAAACAAAAACAAAAACACCAAGGCGATGAATAAATCTTAGATTGAATCAAGAAAAATATGGCATACAGAGCAAGGGAAGTGAGAGTCTGACTGTCCTCTCCCCTAGTCAGACTATAACTCAGCAGAATGTGCAGTTCTATGTACCACACTTTAGAGATACCTGGCATTCACATAAGCACTTCAAATTTTGCAGAGCACTTTACATACATTCTCACTTGCTCCTCAAAAGAACCCTGTGAAGTAAGTGCCATTTATCAACCCTTACTTTACAAATGAGGGAATGAGGCTGAGTGATGAAAGTGATGTCCAGGGCCACACAGCTAGGACGTCTGAGGAAGGATCTGAATTCAGGTCTTCTTGACCATACTTTCAATGCTATCTCCACTGCACCATCTTACTACCAAGTAGGTAGTTTAGGGCAGTGAGAAAAACTGGCTTCAGAGTCCTAGAAGCTAAGTTCTAATCATGGGTCCTACCACTTACTACTACATGACCCTGGGGATAACTCATTTAACTTCTCTAGCTTCAGGAAAGGAGAACTCAGTGACTTTTAAGGTACCTTCCAGCTCTAACATCAATGAAAATTTGGAGAGTGTGCAGAGAAAATTGACTAGAATGGAAAAGGTCCTAGACACCATGCCATACAAGGATCAGTGGAAGGAGCAGCAGGCTTTTAGCCTGCAGAAAATACCCTGGGTTGGGGGGAGAGCACCATAGCTGTCTGCAAGTATTTGAGGGGCTGCCATCTGTAAACGGGGTGCAAGCGATTCTGCTTAGCCCTGAAGGTAGAATGAGTGAAGAACAATTCAGGTTAGAAGTTTCAATCAATCAATAACTGAGTGAGTGCCAGGGACACCGGGGGCCAAGAGTGACCACTTGGAAGGGCCAACGGTAAAAAAAATCCCCGGCCACACCTCAGCTCCCCAAGAAGAAAGGGAACCTGCCCGACGTCTGTCTGCGGGGGCTCACCCAGCTGGGTCCCCGCAGTTCTCGGGCGCCGGCTGGTCAAAGGGCACAGGTCACAGCACCCGAGCCTTGGGCGCTCCTGCCCCACCCCCCACCCCCGCGCGGACCCGGCCGGGAAGGCGGAGGGCGGAGGGGGGAGCCTCCCGGGACCAGCCCCGGGCTCTAAGCGCTGGGGCCGCACAGAAGCGGAGCCGGCCCGGCCCCCCTCCCGGCCTGGGGCTGCGCCGGCGGCCGCTTACCTGCGCCGGCTCGGCGCCGACAAGGTGAAGCTCCGGCTAGCCCGCGGGCAGGCGGCGCTCCCCTGCTGCTGCTCCCCGGGCCGGCCCGGCTCCCCCTCGGGACCCGGCGAGGAGGAGGCAGCGCCGGGACGCGGCCAGCAGGAACTTGACGGAGCCCAGAGCTGCCATGCCGCCTGACTAACGAACCACGGCCCACTGCGCTCTCCCTCCAACCCGCCTCCCGCCGCCTCCTTCCTGGGACGCGGAGGAGCCCAAGGGCGCAGGCACGCCCACGCTGCGCCGACTCCGAGCGGGGCTACGCTTCCCAGCGGGTGGCGCGAGGGCCCGGCGCCGCTTCTTCGCGGCCGCTGGCGGAAAGTGCGTGCGGGACTCGAGTAAGGCGATCGCAACGCCCGCCCCCTGCCCTTGGGCTATTGGGCAACGATGACGTAAAGGGCCCCGCGCCAGCCCCGGAGTGCGCGCCTCAAGGCCCTGAACTGGCCTTCTCGTCTGGCTGGTCAAGGTTTCCCCTCTCGGCCTTTACCGCCCCGTCCCGGGTGGGTAGTCTGCCCTGTTTTCTTTTCCTCAGTGGCCTGTGACGGTTATCTTTGTTTTTTACCTATTCTGTAACGTATGGACAGATGGACCCGACGGTCGGTCCTGTTTCAAATGCTGTCTGGTCACTTTACAGAACTACTTTTCTCTTAGGCAATCTAGGACCTTCAGTGTTAATGTTATTTTATTCTACATTTAGACACAGGCCTGCAAAAGAGCATTTCCTTTGTGGAACACAAAAGGGGATTATATATGAAACTATAAATCTCCTTTTCTACTGCTTCCTTTTTGTTTTAAAAATGTGTAATAAAGTCAATACTCTTTAAACACAACACTGAAGATTGTATAGGAAACTGTAATTCCCTATCTGATACTGCTTCCTTTTTCTTTTTTTTTTCCTCATGGGCCTGTGACAGTTATCTTTGTTTTTTGGATTCTTTAACGTACTGACAGAGCCGAGGGTCGGTGCTGTTTCAAATGCTGTCTCGTAACTTTCCAGAACTGATGTGGTTTAGGGGTTCAGGGACCCCAAAATACTGAGGTTTATAGTGGAGGAGTTTGGAAAGAATTCAGGGCCTCAAGCAGTCTTCCAGTAAAGCGGCAACAAGTTTATTGTAACACTAACATGGGGGGCAGAGCTTCTTAGAGAACTAGAAACTAGAATGATGCTAAAGTTTATGTAGAAAAAGAGTGCATTATGTGCCGACTATGCTAATTAAGGGGTGACATACAGTTTCTGTACCTTGGGCACAACCTTTATTCACTACTGGCATGGTGGGGGTGTTGGCTTCTAAAGAGTCTATGTCTATGGCTGCAGTAAGATGTCCTTGGGGGTTGAACTATGGCTTGACCTCTGAATTGCATATGATAAATGTGGGAATTAGTACATGATAATTCTGCTGGTACATGCTAGTCTTGTTCATACAAGGGAAATTCTACAGAGGTCAGCTTGTTCTTGTAACAGGGAAAGATAGTTGCCTCACTGGGTCCCACTCATGAGTTATTGCCAGAGATATGGTGTTTAGGATGGGGAGAGATAGGGTACTAGAGCTGGCGTCCCAGCATCCCACAAGAACTACTTTTCTCTTTGGCAATCTTTAGCAACCTTAGTGCTAATATTATTTTATTGTATTCTAAGTTTAAATATATGCATGCAAAAGAGCATTTCCTTTGTGGAGCACGAGGATTATATATGAAACAATAAATCTCCATTTTATACTGCTTCCTTTTTGTTTTGAAAATTTTGTAATAAAGTCAATACACTTTAAACAGCACATTGAAGATTGTATATAAAACTCTAATTCCCTATCTGATACTGCTTCCTTCTTCTATTATTCTCAAAAATTCATCATAAAATTCACAATATTTAAAGCTGAGAGTAATCTTGGAAGTCATCAAGTCCAGCCCCCACATGCAAATGAAGAACTAGAACCCCAAAGAATTGAAATGATTTGAAATCAAAGAGAAAGGACCTCAGAAACCTCTAGGGTCTAGCCCTCACATTTTACAGATGAGGAAACTGAGGCCCAGGGAGGTTAAAATCACTTGGCCAAGATCAAACAAATAAAAAGTCAGCAATGCTGGGATTTGAGCTCATTGCACAGAAAAACATACATATCGAAAGGGGAAAAAAATCATCTCCACGCACTAAAATTCCCCTTAATACCCTCCCACTCCTCCTCCTGCCAGCCCAAAACAAAACAAATCTTGGAAAAGCACTGGAATGCTGAAATAGTCAGATGCTTACCTTATACTTGAGGAAAGAAGATTTCAAAAACTTCTGATGAGAGAGAAGTCACATTTCTACAGAATCTAAAAGCAAATCAAACTCACAAGGGATAGGAAACACTAAACAAAATTCCACACAGAATCATACCTTTTATTGCTGATGAAAGAGGAATAGCATCTATTAATTCAAGATTCATTCAACAAGGTTTTATTCAGCTTCTGCAAGGAAAGCTCTCTGATGAGCTCAATTTTAAATTGAATAATATCTCCCACATCTGACCCTGTTTACTATTCCCACTGTGCCACAGTACATAAGACCCTTATTACTTCTCACTTGCTCTCTTGGGAGAGACCAAGCTTAAAGAAGCATAAAAAGGGAAACAAGAAAGGGGGAAAAAGAAACCCACCAACAATAACAACATGTTATTCAACAAAGTTAAACTGTTTTTTGCCCTTAGAAGATGATACTTTTAACTCTTGAAAACTGTATCTCTTTTAGGGTAGGGAGTCAGAAGGAGCATACAAAGACAAAGTGTTCGGTTATAAGTTGACTTTGATGTGATAAATATTAAAAAAAAAATTAAAGGATGCAAAAAAGGATTATACTGGGAGAAGAGAAAAGGGGAAGGCAGAATAGAGTTAATTACATCACATGAAGAGGTACAAAAGACCTATTAGAGTAGAGGGAAAGAAGGAAGGGGGTGAGCATTGTTTGAACCTTATACTCATCAGATTTAGCTCAAAGAGGGAATAACATACATACTGAATTGGGTATAGAAATTTATCTTACTCTATAGGGAAGTAGGAGGGGAAAGGGGAAATATAAGGGAAGAGGTCTGACAGAAGGGAGGGCAGTTTGAGGGAGGCAGTGGTCAGAAGCAAAACACTGGTGAGGGAGGCAGCTAGGTGGCACAGTGGATAAAGCACCGACCCTGGAGTCAGGAGGACCTGAGTTCAAATCCGGCCTCAGACACATAACACTCACTGGCTGTATGACTCTGGGCAAGTCACTTAACCCAAATGCCTTACCAAAAAAAAAAAGAGAGAAAAAAAAACACTGGCAAGGAGGGACAGGGTGAATAGAGAAAGAAAAGTATAAACAGTGGGACAAATAGGATGACAGGACATACACAATTAGTAACCATAACTGTGAAAGTGAATGGCATGAACTTTCCCATAAAACAGAAGCAGATAGCAGAGTAGATTAAAAACCAGAATCCTAACAATATATTGTTTACAAGAAACACATTTGAAATAGAGAGATACATACAAAATAAAGGTAAAAGGCTAGAGCATTATGTATTATATTTCAGCTGAAGGTTAAAAAAAAAAGTAAAGCAGGGGTAGCAATCCTGGTCTTAGAAAAAACAAAAGCAAAAAGAGATCTGATTAAAAGAGATGAGGAAGGAAACTACATCTTTCTGAAAGGTACTAGAGACAATGAAGTATATCAACACTAAAATACATGCACCAAGTGATATATCATCCAAATTCTTAGAGGAGGAGTTAAGTGAGTTACAGGACGAAATAGACGGCAAAACTACACTAGCAGGGAAACTCAACCTCTCCCTCTCAGAACTAGATAAATCTAACCACAAAATAAACAAGAATGAAGATAAGAAGGTGAATAGAATGTTAGAAAAATTAAATATGATAGGACTCAGGAGAAAATTGAATGGAGATAGAAAGGAATATGCATTTTTCTCAGTGGTACATGGCACTTACACAAAAATTGACAATCTAGTAGGGCATAAAAACTTCCCAATCCAATGCAGAAAGGCAGAAATATTAAATGCATCCTTTTGAGATCATGATACAATAAATACTATGTGTAATAAAGGGCCATGGCAATATTGATTAAAAATTAACTGCAAACTAAATAATCTAATGTTTGAAGAATGAGTGAGTCAAACAACATGTCATAGAAACAATCCGTAATTTCATCAAAGAGAACCACAATAATGAGACAATATACCAAAATTTATGAGATTCAGCCAAAGCAGTTCTTAGGAGAAATTTTATATCTCTCAATGCTTCCATAAACAAAATAGAGAAACAGCAGAGAAATGAATTGGGAATGCAACTAAAAAAGTTAGAAAAAGAACAAATGGAAAATCCTCAATGAAGTATCAAAGTAGAAATTCTGACAATCAAAGGAAAGAGGAATAAAATTGAAAATAAGAAAACTATTGAACTAATAAATGAAACTAAGGGCTAGTTTTATGAAAAAATAAGATAGATAATTCTTTGGTTAATTTGATTTTAAAAAAGGAAAGAAGAAAACCAAATGACCAGTACCAAAAATGGAAAAGGTGAACTCACCACCTAGGGAGAGGAAATTAAAGCAATAATTAGGGGATATTTTTTCCAAATGTATGCCAATAAATCTGACGATCTAAGTGAAACGGATGAATATTACAAATATATAAATGTCCCAGATTAACAGAAGAGGAAATAACATACTTAACCCCACTTTAGAAAAAGAAGTTGATGACTAATATGACAAAACAGTAGAACGATAAATGTTGGAGAAGATGTGGGAAAAGTGGAACACTAATGCATTGTTGGTGAAGTTGTGAACTATCCAACCATTCTGGAGAACAATGTGGAACTATGCCTAAAGACTATAAAACTGTGCATACCCTTTGATCCAGCAGTATCACTATTAGGTCTGCATCCCACAGAGGTCATAAGAAAGGGAAAAGGACCCACACATACAAAAATATTTATAGCAGGACTTTGTGTTGTAGCAAAGAATCAGAAATTCCCCATCAAGTGGGGAATGGTTGAACAAGTTGTGGTACATGAATGTAATGGAATACTATTTTCTCCAAGAAATGATGGATAGGTGGATTTCAGAAAAACCTGGAAAGACTTGCACAAACTGATGCTGAGTGAAGTGAAGAGAACCAGGAGAACACTGTACACAGTAGCAGTAACACTGTGCAATGACTGACTTTGTTAGACTTAGCTCTTCTCAGCAATGCAATGATCTAAGGCAATTCCGGAAGATTCATGATGGAAAAAACTATCCACATCCAGAGAAGGAACTATGGAGTCTGAATTAAGATCAAAGTAGGCTATTTTTACTTTCTTTTTGTTGTTGTTGCTGTTGCTATTGTTTTGTGTTTTTTCTTTCTCATGTTTTTACCTTTTGTTCTGATTCCTCTTTTACAACATGAGGAATGTGAAAATATGTCTAATATGATCATACCTGTATAGCCCATATCAGATTGCATGCTATCTTAGGGAGAGGGGAGTGGAGGGAGGGGGAAAAATTTAGAACTCAAAATCGTATAAAAGTGAATGGAAAAATTAAAAAAAGAAAAAGAAATTGAATAAGCCATCAATGAGCTCCCGAAGGAAAAAACTCTCCAGAGCCAGATGGATTTACAAGTGAATTCTACCCAACCTTTAAAAAACAATTAATCACATTACTATATACACTATTTGGAAAAATAGATGGAGAAGGAGTCCTACCAAATTCTTTTTATGATATAATATGGTATATATAAATATGGTGCTGATACCTAAACTGGGAAGAGCCAAAACAAAGAAAGTTATAGACTAATTTCCCTAATAATTATACATGCAAACATTTTCAATACAATATTAGCCAAGAGATTACAGCAACTTATCGTGAAGATAATACATCATGATGAGGTGAGATTTACATAGCAAGGCAGAACTAGTTCAATATTAGGAAAACTACCAGCATAATTGACCATATCAATAACAAAATTAGCAGAAATCATATAATTATTTCAAGAGAGGCAGAAAAGGCTTTCGATAAAATACAACACCCATTCCTATTCAAAACACTAGAGAGCATTAGGAACAAATGGAGTTTTCCTTAAAATCACAAGTAGCATCTATCTAAAACTGTCGGCAAGCATTATATATAAGGAGGATGAGCTAGAAGCATTTGCAGTAAGATCAGGGGGGAAGCAAGGATGTCCATTATCACCACTGTTATTCAATATGCTGCTAGAATGTTAGTTTGAGCAATAAGAGAAGAGAAAGAAATGGAAGGAATTAGAATAGGCAATGAAGAAAGAAAGCTCTCCCTCTTTGCAGATGATATTATGGTATACTTAGAGAATCCTAGAGAATCAGCTAAAAAAGTACTTGAAATAATTAACAACTTGGCAAAGTTGCAGGATATAAAATAAACCCACATAAATCATCAATGCTCAGCAGCAAGAGATAGAAAGAGAAATTCCATTGAAAGTAACTATAGACAATATAAAATATTTGGGAGTGCCAAGACAAACCCAGGAACTATATGAACACAATTAGAAAACATTTTTCACACAAGTAAAGTTAGATCAAAATAATTTGAAAAATATCAGTTGCTCATGAGTAGGCTGAACTAATATAATAAAAATGACAATTCTACCTAAATTAATTGACTTATTCAGTGCCGTACCAATCAAACTACCAAAAATGATTTTATAGAGCTAGAAAAAATAATAACTGAATTCATCTGGAAGAACAAAAGGTCCAGAATATCAAGGGAATTATTGAAAAGAAATGCAAGGGGTGGGGAGGAGGAGGGGGCCGGGCAGCTGGGCGGTGCAGTGGATACAGCACCAGCCCTGAGATCAAGAGGACCTGAGTTCAAATCTGGCCTCTGACCAAACACTTGACACTTACTAGCTGTGTGACCCTGGGTAAGTCACTTAATCCCAAATGCATAAAAAGAAAAAAGAAAAGAAAAGAAAGAGAAATGCAAGGGAAGGTGACCTGGCCATAGCAGATCTAAAACTGTACTATAAAGCAGCAATCATCAAAACTGCTTGGTACTGGCTAAAAACTAGAGTGGTGGATCAGTGGAATAGGTTAGCTACACAAGTCACAGTAGTCAATGACTATAGTAATCTCCTATTTGATAAACCAGGAGATTACTCCAGCTTCTGGGAAAAGAACTCACTATTTGACAAAAACTTCTGGGAAAACTGGAAAATAGTATAGCAGATGCTAGGCATAGACCAACATCTTACACTGAAAACCAATATAAGGTCAAAATGGGGACCTGAATTAGAGAAAAAGGGTGATACTATAAGCAAATTAGGAGATCAAGGAATAGATTTTTTTAAACTTTTTTGATTTTGTTTTATCATATCTTGATGTCTCATAGAGTCATTAGCTTCCACTTAATTCCAATTTTTAAGAAATTATTTTCTTCAGTGAGCTTTTGTATTTCCTTTTCTATTTAGCCAATTCTATTTTTTAGGGAGTTGTTTTTCATGATAACTTTTGTATATCTTTTTCTAGGCTGTTAACTTTTTTTTTCTCATGATTCTACTGCATTACTCTCATTTTTTCCCCCGATTTGCTTCTAATGTCCCTTTCTTCTTCTTTTTTTTTTTTTTTTTTTGCTTTTTGGTGAAGCAATTGGGGTTAAGTGACTTGCCCAGGGTCACATAGCTAATTTTCTAATTTGCTTTTAAAAATCCTTTTAACACTCTTCTAGGAATCCCCTCAATTTACAGATGAAGAAACAAGCTTCTTGAGAGCAGGAACTAATTCCTTTTCGTCTTTTCATCCTCAGCCCCAACAAAATGCCTGGAATATACCAGGTGCTAGATAAATGGTTTTTGAGTTGAATATTTTAGAAAGAAGAGGACTCAGTAACATGGAAACTTGAAACGTGGGTGGAAATCATGGATTCTTTCCTGATGGCTGTGTTGTTTTAGTTGGGCATCTGGGGGTACAATAGATAGAGCTCTGGGCCTGGAATCTGGAAGTCCCTATTTCAAATCCTGCTTCAAACACATTAGTTGTATGACCTCGGGCAAGTCATTTAACCTCCTGTCTGTCTCACTTTGCTCATCTGTAAAATAGGAGTTGATCACCTAGGTGGTACAGTGGATAGAGTGCCAAACCTGGAGTCAGGAAAATTCATCTTACTAAGTTCAAATCTGGCCTCTGACATTTCTTAACTGTGTCATTTTGGGCAAGTCACTTAACCCTGTTTGCTTCAGTTTCCCATCTGTAAAAATAAGCTGGAGAAGGAAATGGCAAATCACTCCAGTATCTTTTGCCAAAAAACCCCAAATGGGTCATGAAGAGTTGAACACGACTGAAAAACGATTCAATACGGGTGGAAGGGTGGTGCAGAGGATAGAGTACTGGCTCTAAAGTCAGGAAGACCTGAGTTCAAACATGACCCCCAACACCAACTGTGTGACTTCGGACAAGTCACTTAACACCAATTGCCTAAAAAAAAAAAAAAGACATAACAGCAAAAATAAGAGTAATGGTAGCTACCTAGCTCAGAAATTTGTTTTCAGGATCAAATGATTAACATAAAAAACACTTAGAAAACCTTAAAGCACTATTTCAATGCTAGTTGTGATTTTAGCACAGAGCTCTCGCTAGGTTTGTGTGTTTGGAACATATAAAATATACATAGTGAATGCGTTTTCCTTTCCTTCCCCATGGAACTGGTTACTCACTTTCAGGGGGTTCTCTGTTGCCTATGGAATAAAAATACAGATTTCTAAGCCTGGAATTTAGACCTTCCACAATCTAACTCCAACATGCCCTACTACCTTTATAACATATTACTGTTCTTTATCTACTGTATGTTCTAATTCATTAGCCAGTAGACCACTAGCTATTGGCTGAACTCAAAATCAACCTGCTATTTCCTGTGCCTCCATTTAGGCAGCCCTTCCTCCCATGTCTGAAAAGCTCTCCTTTCTCATCTCCATGGAATCCTTAGGCTGTGTCTAGGCTCAGTTCAGGTATCACCTCTCCTGTATCCCTTCCCTGACCAACCCTAGCCAACAGTGTTCTCTCCTGAAATACTTCTGGGGTACTTCATTTTTTCTTCACTGTCATCACTCCTTACCTTTTATAGTCATTATATCTGTGTAGTTACCACATCCTCCTTGCCCTCAGTAGAGCATAAGCTCCGTGAGGGCAGGGACTGTTTAGTTTCTTTCTACATTGAATGCTCAGTGCTTTATATGTAGAGTTGATAAATGTTTAATCAAATTGAATTACAATCTAGAAGGGAGGGGCTATGAAACATAAAAATACCTACAGTACAAATCCATACAAAATTAACATTTGATAAAGAGCTAGGCTAGTCCAAAGGTAGTGAGTTACCTCAATTCTTGTTTTATTTCCCTCCCTTCTCACTACTCAAGTTGACTAGCCTTTAAAAGAAAAAAGTAAGAGAAAAAGAATTATTTGAAGTTGGGATGGGAGGACAGTAGGGAGGTTGTGGTTGGAGTCCATAACCAGGCCTATGCGGTGAGATGGATGAAAAACTATACAAATGTGGTTGAAAACGAAACTGAAAGACAATTAAACACAACAGAAAAATGGTCTTTCTGTTGACATCAGCTGCCTACTAGATTTCATGCCTAGAAGCTGGTGTCACAGTTACACTTGGCTGCTAAGTGGCCCTGTGACTTTTGGCAAGTCAACTTTCCCTGACCTGTTTCTTCATCTTTACGTCGGCGACACAATGTGTCCTACGGTCCATCTTATGAGGTTTGCTGGGGAGGATAAAATAAAGTAAGAAATAGTAGTTTGCTTCAATTAAAAGGGGTCCCCCTGAATACCTGGCATCACTGTTGGGCCTTGAAGCTTGGTGGAACGTTTCATTGAGATACTAACACCAGGTGGTAAGAGCCACAGTTGAAAGTGATCAATAAGAGGAAAACTGCCAACTTCACCTTCAATGTTTAAAAGCCTCTTTGGCTCCACGTTTGTCAGCTTTGTGTACTTGACATGTCTTGTCTGCAGCTCCTATTGTAAGAGTTTAGGCTTTTGTTTGAAATGAGAACGAACATTTTTTTAAAGATTTTTAAGGATTAATGCCAAGGTTTGGCATTTTCATAAAGCACTTTATCTCTATTTTAAATAATGCTGGCTATAAGAAACTCCTGTAACACGTAATCTTTTTTTTTACTAGACCTGTAGTTTCATCAGTCTGGGTGAGGAACTTCTGTGTAGGCAAGACAGGCACCTGCTCAGCGCTTACTGTTTTGTTGTTTGATGATGATGATGATGATGGTGATGATGATGATGATGATGATGGTGATGGTGATGATGGTAATGGTAGCTAGCATTTATATAGCACTGTATGGTCTAAAAAGTACTTTTAAAATATCTCATTTTATTCTCACAACAATTCTGGGGTATACTACAATACTATACTACTACTACTATTATCCCTGTTTTATAGATGAGGAAACTGAGGCAAATAGAAGTTAATCACTTGTCCAGGGTCATAAGGCTAGTAAGTGTCTGAGACAGGATTTGAACTCAGCTCTGGACCTGGAGTCAACAAGGTCTGAAATCACATCTCGTACTCTATTCACTGTGCCATCTAGCTGTTTCACTATAGTCTTAGAAAGTAGCCATGGGCACTGAGATGTTGAGTGACTTGTTCAGGGTGATGAGGCAGTGTCTAGGCTCAAACCAGAGGTGTTGCTGGTAAATATTTAACAAGCAGCTTTGGGGGCGGGGTAGCGAAGAATATATACTGGACACACTAATAAGTTTAATCTGCATTACTAACTTGTTCTCCATCACTTTCTTAAGTATGGACAATCAGCAAAATAATAAATCAAGCCCTGCTTTATAGTGTTTGCTGATTTCTGAGGTGTAAAATTGAACATTCTGTTCCAGTCCAAGCTGACTCCAGCACAGCCCTGGCGTGCATTCTCATCTTCCTAAATCTGCCTGCAGCCCTTTGCCTTCGCTACCAGGCTGCCTCTCTATATTTCAACACAATATTGTTTCATTTGCTGGGAATAAACAGGTTAAATAAATAAATAAACAGTATAAGGCTCCTAGCCTTTTTCAGCTGAAAAGACTTTTGAGACCATTGCATTCATTTTACAAACATAGACCTGGGGAGGGGAAGGGACTTGCCCAGTCACTGAGATAAGGGCAGAACTAGCAAGATGAACCAGGCCTTCTAATGCCTAGTTTAATGGTCTGTTTCCTATCTTAGCCCCTTAGCTAAACAGCCTTGCTATCTGAAACTCTCAGGTACCAGCAAAGTTTGCTAGCATGTGAAATTATTGGAACGAACAATTGAGAATATCACAGGATGATAATGGGGATGTAGTTAAAAGTAAAATTTCTCTGTAATACCTAGAAAGTCATTCTGGTCCCTCCTTTATTTTTTTTTCTTTTAGCACTTTTTGGTGAGGCAGTCAGGGTTAAGTGACTTGCCCAGAGTCACACAGCTAATAAGTGTCAAGTGTCTAAGGCCAGATTTGAACTCAGGTCCTCCTGACTGCTAGAGCTCTATATACTGCGTCACCTAGCTGCCGTATCCTTTTTTCTCACTTGTTGTTTAGTTGTCTTTCAGTTCTGTCTGACTCTGGGTGACCTCATTTGGGGTTTTCTTGGACATGATAGTATTTTCCATTTCCTTCTCCAGCTCATTTTACAGATGAGGAACTGAGGCAAACACGGTTAGGTGACTTGCCCACAGTCACATAGCCAGTAAGTGTGTGAGGCTGGATTGGAACTCAGGAAGATGAGTCTTCCTCACTCCAGGGAAAGCACTCTACGCATTGCACTGTAGAGTCAAGTGGAAAACATATACTGCTTCCATAGGATAGTCCTTCAATGTTGTTGTTATTGTTATTGTTAAGTCTTGTTTCGGTCATGTATAACTGTCACCCAGTATGAGCTTCTCTTGACAGAGATACTGCAATGGTTTCTCATTTCCTTCTCCAGCACATTTTATAGATAAGGAAAGTAAGATGAACAGGATTAAGTGACTTGTCCAGGGTCACACAGCTAGCAAGCATCTGAGACTGGATTTGAACTCAGGTCTTCCTGAACCCAGGCCTGGCACTCTTTTATTAAATCCTTTTACTAATGGGGTTTGTTCTGTGAAGTTTGGATTCAGTCAAATGGCCGCACTGGGAGGACCTAAAAGGCCACATGTGGCCTCAAGGCTGCAGGTTCCCCACCCCTGACTGACTGACTACACAACATAGTAGTTCTTTGAAGGAAGAAACTCTCTTTGCTTTGGTAGCTGGATCTCCAGCACTGAGCATAACACTTGGCTATAGCAACTGCTTAATAAATACTTTTGCATTTAGTCATTCATTCCGTACTTTGATGGATCTGTGATCTTACTGGTATAGATTCTCCCTCTGGAAATATGGGTTACAACCAATACATGTTGCTCATCTGGTCTGATTCTTAACTATGTACTACTGAATTCCTTCCGAATGTACTCAGAGCCATATTTACAGTACTTTACAATAATCAATAGGGCAATAGGTGGTACAGTGGAGAGGGTGCCAGCCCTGAGGTCAGGAAGACTTATCTTCCTGAGTCAAATCTGGCCTCACTTACCAGCTATGTGACCCTGGGCAAATCACTTGACCTTGTTTGCCTCAGTTCCTCACCTGTAAAATAAGCTGGAGAAAGAAATGGCAAACCACTCTTTGCCAAGAAAACCCAAATGGGGTCATGAAAAGTTAGATATGACTGAAAAAGCTGAACAACAACACAATAATCAATACAATGATTTTTTTAACAAATTAAGTTCTTCCCACTGAAACCTCGACCTCCCCACAAATATTAGTTCATCAGAAAGCACCCAAAAGAGTTCATTTAAACACAGGCTGCTCTTCAAGAAAGATTGCTTTACTTAATCTTTATTAGAATTCAATGAGAACTGAACAAATTATTGGAGAACAGAACCAGGAAATGAAATACACAGTGTCTCCAGTATAAATGGAAAGAACAAGAAAGCAATCAAAACTGAATGCTGTAGGGGCAGCTAGGTGATGCAGTGGACAGAGCACCGGCCCTGACGTCAGGAGGACCTGAGTTCAGTCTGACCTCAGACTAAACACTTGATACGAGCTGTGACCTGGGCAAGTGACTTAACCCCAATTGCCTAAAAACAAAACCAAAGCTGAATGTTGTAAAGCTACAATGACTTAGGTTGCCCCCCTAAAGATTTACAAGATGGTATTTTCCTACATTCTTTGCTGAGATGGGGAAATATGGGTCTAGAACACTTCATATAACGTCAGACTTTGTCCACGTCTGGGTTACATTTGTTGAACTGGTTTTTCCCTCTTTTTTATTCCTTGTTATTAAAGGATTGCATGGGCGGTGAGGGAGAGGTGCCATATTGGAAAACATAGTCATCTCAAAACAATAGATATCAATGAAACTTTGTTTTTTAAAGCAAGCCAACTAGAGTGGCTGTCAAAAGATCTTGTCATTTGTGTCCTCTACAATCCTCACTGGTTTCCTAACGTCAGCACTGATTTGGTGAAAAGCTGCTCTGAAGATTTACTGCTTCTGAATGCATGAGAGCAAGCTCTGTATTCTCAGGGGAAGTTGCTTTCTTGGCACAGTTGGAGAGAAGCTTCCCGGAAACCCATGAAAATGTCTGCCCTCTTTATGAAGTCGCTTTTGTGCTCTGTTAAGTTGAATTGTCTTATCTGTTATAGTTAGTGAGACTGTTTGAGCTTTGTAGTAACACTCCAGGAATGGCAAACACAACTTCATTAGCATTTCCTGGGATTTAGGATTTCTATGCCTGTTTGCAGTTCCAGTGAAGCATGGTTAATTTCTGTTTGGCTGATGTTCCAACTGTATGCAGACACAGTGTGAGGTGGTGTTGGGCAGTGGCAAAGGTGCTAGGTTTTTCATCAGATGACCTGAGTTTGAATCTTATGGTTTTAAATTTTTCTTATTTTTCTGAACTTGGCCCAAGTACTTCCTATCTAAATAGGAAGTCTGTATCTCTACCTCATTTGTAAAATGGCAGTGATAATGACGGTTTTACCATGTACCTTAGAAGGTTATTGCAAAGATCAGATGTGGTCATGTATGTCACAGAACTATGTATATGGATTTAACATGCGCACACACACAAATAAATACGAGTAAGTAGAGGTAAAGGATGAAGGGCAGTAATGAGGAGATGGCAAGAAACAAAGTTGTGTTCTCATCCTCTCATGAAGATTCGTAGGCTTATTCCTTAGTGGTGACTTCACTTTCCTCGTCTGTAAAATATTTTCCCTTTCTGAGTCATAAGGTTATTGTGAGCATTAAATGAGACAACTGGTACTTTCTAAATATTAAAGTTGTTGTTGTGTCATGTCCCACTCTTTGTGACCCTGCGGACCATGGCCCATCAGTGCTGCCCATGGGGTTTTCTTGGCAAAGATACTGGAGTGGTTTGTCATTTCCTTCTCCAGAGGATTAAGTGAACACATGTTCAATGCCCAGCCCAGGATCACACAGCTAGTAACTATCTGAGGCTAGATTTGAACTCAAGTCTTCCTGATTGCACACCCAGCACCCTATCCACTGAGTCACCTAGCTGCCTCAAAATGAAATATAAATGGAAGCTATTCTCAGTAGTACTGTCATCATACCTCTCTTGCACTCATGACATTCTAGATTGTTTAACAGTTATGCTTCCATTTGTTTTATTACTCACCCCAGTCTGAATGATCTTGAGGGCAGAGGCTATGTCTGATTTTTCCTTGTTTCCCTAAGAACTGACTTTTGATAGTACTTTAAGGCAGGTAAAATACTTTACATAATTCTTGGTCCTCACAATGCCCCTGCTAGTAAAGCAGACACATGGTTAAACCACAGGGGATAAACAGCCCCTTCCCCTCTTCCCCCCCCCTTCATTTTTAGCAGGTGATTTCTGAAGGTCAGAGTGATATTGAAAGGGTCATAGAATTTATAGTTGTGAGGGCCCTTAGAAATATCTAATCTGGCCCCTTCATTTTTATCATTTTGCATTGGATTGACAACCCAAACTATGAATGCTTCTATTCAATGCATGCTCCATGTCAGAAGTGCTTACTATGTGCAAGTAACAGTGTTTGGTGTTGCAAATAAAAGCTAAAACCTGACACCATTCTTGGAAATCTAGTAGAGGAGATAGATGGCCTGTAGGTACCATATTTTTGTTTGTTTATGTCTGTTTGGCTAAAATAAATTTATGTTCTTTTCCTCAATAATGGTAAAATACTGAACTGGGAGTCAGGAAACTTGCATTCTATTTCCAAGGCTATCTTTATTACCTTTGACCCATCCCTGTCCTGAGCCCCAGGATCTCATCTACAAAATCGAGAAGGTCTCTGAGATACACACAAATTATAAAATTCTGTAATGTGTGTATGTGTATGTGTGCAAAATGAGGGTATCATTATAAATGGGAAATATGTTTTTGTCTTTAAAGTCAGAAAACAAAACCAAAAACAAAATGCCAGCAAAATGTTTCAGCAAGGTCAGTGTGAGAACCTCAATATATCTATTAGGCTATATAGGTTCCTCACCTCAGGCTTCACCTTTTCTTTTCCTATTTATGATTATCCTGGGGAAAATTCCAGACTTTCCTGTTTTCATTTCCCAAATAATTTCTCCATTTTCAAGTAATTCAAAGGAAGCAAATATTCCCATCATGTTTTCAGAGAAAGCTAATATTGTTAAGCCCTATAGTGTTCCTGCAGAAGTCTCTGAATCCTGTGATTTCCAGCATGCCTTTATAGCGACTGAAAGGCTTATCAACATGCAGTTACTGCTACCTGGTTTCTTTTTAACCCTGGAATTCATTAGTTTGTTTCTGAGAGATATGATTCCTAGATGGCTATGTCATATCTAATTCTTCATCAGTTAAAGATGAATTCTAGTGCTAAGTTCTGACACTCCTGGCAAGAAAATGAGCAGAAATTATTATTACATATCATGTTTATAAGTAAATTGCTCACACAAATGACTCCAAATAGCCCATTAGACATTCTAGTACTTAATCTGAAAGAGAAACCATGTAGAAAGATCACTGACTTTGGAGTCAGAGGACCCACCTCTGATAGTGCCTATGTGACCTTGGGTAAATCACTTCATTTTCCTGGGCCTCAGTTTCCTTCAGTATAACATGAAAAGACTAAACTTGATGGACTCTAAAGTCCCCTTAGAGCTGTCAGTCTTATGTCTGTGCCACACTATATCTTAGGCTGAGAGGCAATATGATGTAGTAGCTAAAGAGCCACCTTGAAGCCAGAAAGACCTAGGTTCAAACCCTACCTCTGACATAGACTCTGTGATTCTGGGCAAGTCACTTAACCTCTACTTCTCTAGGCAATTCTCTGAGTACCTAAATTTCGGAGAAGGTATAGACCTGCATGGGCAGGTAGGTAGTGAAGTGGATAGACTACCTGGGGCTGGAGTCAGGAAGACTCATCTTCATGAGTTCAAATCTGTGCTCAGACACTTACTAGCTGTGTGATCCTGGGCAAGTCACTTAACCCTATCTGCCTCAGTTCCTTATCTGCAAAATGAGCTGGAGAAGGAAATGGCAAAACACTCCAGTATCTTTGCCAAGAAAATCCCAAATGGGGTCATGAAAAGTTGGATGTGATTGAAACTACTGAACAACAACAATAGACCTGCATTAGCAGAGGGAGTTTCCTGCTGGGGAGCTCCCCAAACCAGTGAAATCACAAGTCCAGTCCCTCTCCTTAATTATTGACCTGAAATTATATGTAGGGTTATAGATGTTTTCTTCCAAAAGCATTTTTTAAAACAGTATGGTTTAAAACAAGAGGAATCACTTTATTTCTCTTTTAAATTAACTGAATACTACCTAAGTAGGCAAACTAGGCCATCTTTTGCCTCATTTCTTCCCTAACCTTCAACCACTGAATCACTGAATGGGTGTTGCCTCAGACAAACTGCGACCTGGGAAAGCCCTTAGCTTAAAAAGGCCAAGGTCTCTGCACTGCATCTGAGGCCATCTTCACTTGCCCTGACCTAGGTCTTGCCACTGGACTCACATGACCCTGGAGGAGAGAGTGAGGCTAATGACTTTGCACAGCTCTACTTCACTTAAATCCACTTCAAGACATCACCTTTCTGATGTCCCTTTGAGAATGAAGGATATGACAACAACAATTATTACCTGACAAATCTAAATCTAAAACTAGGATCTCTATTCACAGAGCCCAAAGACCTTACCTGCTAAATCATTCTTTTAGCGTCATCCTATTGATGGCACCACCATGCTGTATCTTCCATGTTTGCAGTTCTAGAGTTCTCCTTCATCCTTTACTCTCTCTACACCACCCCCCCTTCACCAACTAACCTAATATCCCAGCACTTGTCAAGTCTTGTTAGGTCTACTTGCACATCTAGTACTTTCACATCTCCTGCATCCCCCTCTCCACTCATGCGGCCACTACCCTAGTCCAGGCCTTTATCATCTCTAGCCTGGACTATTGCAAGGTTATTGAAATAGGTTCCTAGCTGGTCTCCCTGCTTCCAGTCTCTCTCGATTACATTCTCCACAGAAAGACTCTTCCTAAAGCACAGATCTGATGGTGTCATTCTATTGCTTTAAGGATCTTCAGCAGCTCCTTCTTCCTTTGAGTGTAAAGTGCCTACTCTTCAATTTGTCACTTACAGTCCTTCATACTCTGGCCCAGCCTTCCTTTCTGGATTTATTTCACATTACTCCCCTTCACTTCTTATTTCCTGAACTCAGCATTCCATCTCCTGCTTTACTGCTTGTCTACATGCCAGCAATGCAGAACACCTTCTTACCAGTATCTCTTAAAACCTTTGGCTTCCTTCCAGGCCCAATTCCAGCACCAACTCCGGTGGGAGACCTTTCCTGATCCACCTACCAATGCTCTTTCTCCCTCCTCAAATTGTTGTTCAGGCGTGTCCGATTCTTAGTGATCCCATTTGGGGTTTTCTTGGCAGAGATACTAGAGTGATTTGCCATTTTACAGAGGAGGAAACTGAGGCAAACAGTGTCACACAATTAGTGTCTGAGGCTAGATCTGAACTCAGAACTTCCTGATTTTAGGCCTGGCATTATCCACTGGACCACCTATCTGCCTCCAAATGAGCTTATATTAACTTATTTCTGTATATCGGACCCCTTTCCCTTGCCCTTGGAAAATATAAGCTCTGAAGATAGGTCCCATTTTTTTTATTATTATGGCCAGCACCTAGCACGATACCTTCTTACACACAGTAGTAGGTACTTGATAAATTGGTGTTGAATTGAATCTCAGAATTTATTGCTGCTGCTCAGCTCCTGCCTTCTCACCCCATTTTTTAAGGAGCACACCAGCAATATTGACTCTTTTCTTTCCTGTCTTCCTATCTATTACCCCCATTATACATTTCTCGAAGAAGCAGCCTTTTTCCAAACCATCCTCTGTAATCTTAAGGCTTTAGGAACAGGAAAAGTAGCTACTCACAAAAGCCGCCCCCCCCTTTTTTGACTGAGCCTGTCTGTGCCTTGAGAAGATAGAGAAGTACCCCCAAGATATTACTTTTGTACCCCAGGGGACATTACTGGCTGCTGGAAATTGGTCAGGTCCCATTCAGCCACAGCTCACAGCCAACACACGTGAATGCCTTTCCTTACTGCCTCACCTTTCACTTACTGGGACACTTGAGAAAGAGACATGGTTTAAAATGAGCTTTAGTAATTAGGCAGCTGTTCTGTAAATACACTATGCCCTATTGAAAAGCTTCTGAAATAGTACTATTCTGTGAAACTGGTTCACATTCCTTTTGTCCTGTTTAATTTAATATGGAAGCTTTGTTGTTACCATATGTACTTATCTTCAGAACACAGTTCACACGAGCATGTTCCGTTTCCAGGTGGATGACATATTTCGGCCTCATGCCTATAAGAATCTATGTATGTAGTTACTTACAGAGGTTTGAAGCTGTGGCAAACCTTACCTTTCTTAACATCTATACATTCCATCTTATCATTCAACAGATATCTATCAAGTGCCTACTATGTTCAAGGTATAGTAGCCTCAGAATTTGAGCACAGGGGTGCTGACCTAATTTTTATTCTTTTCTTTTGTTGCTATTGTTTTTCAAAATAAATTTGTATGGATGTCTTTTTTCATCACCAAAATTTCCCCTAGTATTCCTTTAGGTACTTTCTCCTAAAGAGGAAACCCATATAACAAGCAATATTTTTAAAGACAAAAAAAAAAGGGAAAAAATAAGCACAGCTGATCAATGCATCAAAAATTCTGAAAATATACCACACTCATGGGCCTCCCAGCTCTGCTCTGCAAAGGAGTGGGTTGGGGCTTTCTTCTTAGATCTCATCTTTCAAGCCATGCTTGGTTTGTGTGTGTGTGTGTGTGTGTGTGTGTGTGTGTATGTGTGTGTGATTTTATAACAATTGCTTTTCTTTCTTTTTGGTGTTTTATTTCATTTGTATTGTTGTAATATTTTATATTTTTAAATTCTTTCACACTTCATATAGACCTTTCCATACTTCTCTGTATCCACAACATTCATCATTTTTTACAGAGCAGTAAAAATCCTTTAAATATACATATCCAAGTTCGTTTAGACATTCCCTAGTCAATGGAATGCCTTCATGTGTAACTGTATCATGGGAATGTGGAAGGGTTCAGTTACCATAAATACATTTTTCTCCTAACTTTGACTTGCACAAAACTTGTTTTCGCCACTTTGGATGACCATTAATTTAGGAACAGGAAAGGAGGACATATTTAACAAAAATTAGTTTGTTTTCTTCCTTTTTGGTGACTGAGTCAGCATTATTAACAAGCATTGTTTTGCAATGTTTTAATACAGTAATGCCACCAGAGCCTCCTGAGGTCAGCTTTTAAAAGCTCTTTCTCTCAACTTCATTTTCAGCTGTTACTTTTCACTTTGGGATAATTACCTCTAAATCTGGCCTATTTTTTCCCCCAACATCCTAAATCAGTGTACTTGAAGACGGTTCCAGTCTTTCAAGTGCATGGACTTTGTGGCAATTTTTTTCCTTGGATCCTAGTTGTCATTTTCCTTCTAAATTCACATTGGTGCTGTGCTTGGTTATGTTTGCTGAAAAATGTATTTTCCAATAAGAGAGATGTCATTGTATACACTTTTTGCTACATGTATACTTGTTTTGATGTTTCTGTTTAGTGTTGTAACAGTTTTATGCCTATCAGTGACCCCAGTTAAAATTTTAGTTTCCCAAGGACTTCCAATTGTTTGTAACTTTCTATAACATCTAGTATTAAAGTTTCTTCATTATTACACTGTTAACCAAGGAATATCAAGTCTCCCTAGAAGTTGTGTGATGTACTCCCATTTTCTAGTCATCATATGTGTGTGTGTGTGTCTATGTATATGTGTATATATGTATGCATGGATATGTATATATATACATATATATTATCCCTCACACTTAGTACAGTACCTGGCACATTTGTTGTTCAGTTGTTTCAGTCATGTCTCACTTTTTGTGACCCTATTTGGGATTTTCTTGGCAAGGATACTGGAGTGATTTGCCATTTCCTTCTCCAGCTCATTTTACAGATGAGGAACTGAGGCAAACACGGTTAGGTGACTTGCCCACAGTCACATAGCCAGTAAGTGTGTGAGGCTGCATTGGAACTCAGGAAGATGAGTCTTCCTCACTCCAGGGAAAGCACTCTACGCATTGCACTGTAGAGTCAAGTGGAAAACATATACTGCTTCCATAGGATAGTCCTTCAATGTTGTTGTTATTGTTATTGTTAAGTCTTGTGTCGGTCATGTATAACTGTCACCCAGTATGGGCTTCTCTTGACAGAGATACTGCAATGGTTTCTCATTTCCTTCTCCAGCACATTTACAGGTGAGAAATCAGAGGCAAAAAGGGTAAAGTGAAATGCCCAGAATCAGACATCTTGTCAGTTTCTGAGGCCATATTGGAACTCAGGAAGATGAGTGGTCCTGAGACCAGGCTCCACACTATGGAGTGGAGTAGAATACATCTCATCCTTCAGAGGATAGTCCTTCAAATGTTTGCTCAGAAAGCATGTAACCCCTTTTCAGACAAAGGACCTTCCTTCCAGTGAAGGTTGTATGGCATGGTTTCTAGTCCTCTCACCATCCTGGTCAAGCTTCTGGAAATGTCCTGGCCACAATGGTACATAGGACAGAGTACACAGGGGTTCCCTATTCTAGAATTTTAGGCATCTTGTAGCAAAGGCAAACACAAACTTTTTTTATCCATTTCTTTCATTTTTTATCGTTAATTTATTTTTAGTATTCAACATTCACTTCCACAAGATTCTGAGTTCCAAATTTTCTCCACATCTCGTCCCTCCCCCAGCCCAAGATGTCATGCATTCTGAATAACCCTAATCTGCCCTCCCTTCTCTCTCTCTCCCCCTTCTCTTATCCTCTTCCCCTTCAATTTTCCTATAGGGCAGGATACATGTCTATACCCCATTTCCTGTACATCATATTTCCCAGTTGCATGTGAAAACAAATTTTTTTTTTAACTTTTGTTTTTAAAATTTTGGGTTCCAAATTTTCTCCCTTCCTCCCTTCTCATCCAACCTCATTGAGAAGGCAAGCACAGGTTATACATGTGTAGTCATGCAAAACACTTCCATAGTAGTCATGTCGTGAAAAACTAAGTATATTTCCCTTCATCCTATCCTGCCCCCCATTTATTCTATTCTCTCTTTTGACCCTGTCCCTCCTTCTGAATACCCCTCCCCCAATCTGCCCTCCCCTCTATCATCCTCCTGCTCTCTTATCCCCTTCCTCCCCCTATTTTCTGTAGGGTAACATAGCTTTCCATATCCAATTGAGTGTGTATGTTATTCTCTTCTTAAGCCAAGTCCGATGAGAATAAGATTCACTCATTCCCTCACACCTTCCCCGTTTCCCCTCCACTGTAAAATCGTACCCCATTCTACCTCTCCCTTTCTCCTTCTCCCAGTATAATCCTCTCTCACCCCTTCATTTTATTCTCCAGATATCACCCCATTATCTTCAACTCACCCTGTGTCCTCTATTTGTCTGTCTGTCTGTCTATCCATCCATCCATCCATCCATCCATCCATCCATCATCCATCCATCCATGTATCCATCCATCCATCCATCCATCCATCCATCCATCCATCCATATCTATCTATCTATCTGTCTTTCTATATACATATCATTTTTTCCCCCCAACTACTCTAATACTGATAAAGGATTCATGAGTTACAAGTATCATCTTTCCGTGCAGAATGTAAATAGTTCAACCTTAATAAGTCTCTTATGATTTCTCTTTTCTGTTTACCTCTTCATGTTTCTCTTGAGTCTTATATTTGAAAGTCAAATTTTCTGTTCAGCTCTGGGCTTTTCATCAAGAATGCTTGAATGTCCTCTATTTCACTGAATGCCCATTTTTTCCCTTGAAGGATTATCCTCAGTTTTGCTGGGTAGGTGATTTTGGTTGTAATCTTATCTCCTTTGCTCTCGGGAATATTATTTTCCAAGGCCTGTGGTCCCTTCATGTAGAAGCTGCTAAATCTTGCATTATCCTGATTGTGTTTCCACAATACTTGTTTCTGACTGCTTGCTATATTTTCTCCTTGACCTGGGAATTCTGGAATTTGGCTAAAATATTCCTAGGAGTTTTCCTTTGGGGATCTCTTTCATGAGGTGATTGGTGGAGTCTTTCAATTTATATGTTGCCCTCTGGTTCTAAAATATCAAGGCAGTTTTCCTTGAGAATTTCTTGAAAGATGATGTCTAGGCTCTTTTTTGGATCATGGCTTTCCATAGTACAATAATTTTTAAATTCTCTCTCCTGGATCAATTTTCCAGGTCAGTTATTTTTCCAATGAAATATTTCACATTGTTTTCTATTTTTTCCTTCTTTTGAATTTCTTAAAATGTCTTGATTTCTCATAAAGTCACTAGCTTCCAATTGCTCCATTCTAATTTTTAAGGAAGTATTTTCTCCAGTAGGCGTTTGGACTTCCTTTTCCATTTGGCCAATTTTCTTTTGAAGGCATTCTTCTCCTTATTGGCTTTGTGGACTTCTTTTGCCATTTGGGTTAGGCTATTTTTTCAGGTGTTACTTTCTTCAGCATTTTTTGGGGTCTCCTTTAGCAAGCTGTTGACTTATTTTTCATGATTTTCTTGCATCACTCTCAGGTTTTCCTCTACTTCTCTTACTTGCTTCTCAAAATCCTTTTTGAGCTCTTCCATGGCCTGGGACCAATTCATATTTTTCTTGGAGGCTTTGGATGTAGGAGCTTTGACTTTGTTGTCTTCTTTTGGTTGTGTGTTTTGATCTTTTTTGTTACCAAAAACAGATTCTATGGTCTGATTCTTTTTGCACTGCTTGCTCATGATCCCAGCCAATTACTTGAGCTATAAACTCTTTGTTAAGGTAGGAGTCTGCTTCCAGTGTGAAGAATGGATTGTCCCAAGCTTCAGGGATTTTGTGCAGCTATTTTCAGCGATACTTCTAGGGACCTGTACATTTTCAGTTCTTCCAAGATAGGATCAAAGTCAAGGTGTTTGTTCCTTTCCTGGCCTGTGCTTCAGTCTATGAGTGACCACAAGCACTATTTTCTGCCTTGGAACTGTGAGGAGGATTCTCTCTGTACAGCCACTACAAGCTCCACTGCCCCAGTGCTCCTCCTTGCCCTAGGACCACCACTTAGAACTGTGACCCAGATCCAAGCATGGGCAAAGCAAGAGAATCCTGCACCCACAGAGAGACCTCTGCAATCCCCCTATGATCAACCACTTGATAACCCCTCAGTCTGTGGGCCAGAAGCTCAGGAGGCAGTAACCACCCCAGGGCCATGTGTGGGCAATGAGGCTGGGACCCCAGCACTTCTCTCTCACTGCAGACACAGACTTTTCCTACTGACCTTCTAAGTTGTCTTTGGCATTTCTGGTTGAGAAGTCTGGAAACCACCACAGTGGTCTGTGATTCAGTCTTGTGAGGCCTGCTCCAGGTTGGCTGAGCCCTGTGCACCCAGGCCAAACTGTGTTCCTTTCCCAGCCTGGCATGATAGACCTTTCCCATCAACCATCCAGGTAGTCTGGGGCTGGACATT
>NW_027555640.1:0-33173 GCF_003287225.1 Phascolarctos cinereus | reverse complement strand
CACATTCATATACCACAACTTGATCAGCCATTTCCCAATTGAGGGGCATCCCCTCAATTTCTAACTCTTGGCCATCACAAAAAGAGCTGCTATAAATATTTTTGTATGTGTGGGTCCTTTTCCTGTTTTTATGATCTCTTTGGGGTATAAACATAGAAGTGGTATTACTGGGTCAAAGTGTACACACCATTTTATAGCCTCTTGGCCATTGTTCCAAATTGCTCTCCAAAATGGTTGGATCAGTTCACGACTACACCAAGGAAGCATTAGTGTTCCAATTTTCTCACATCTTCTCCAACATTTATCGTTTTCCTGTTTTGTCACGTTAGCCAATCTGATAAGTGTGATGTGATACCTCAGAGTCATTTTGATTTGCATTTCTCTAATCTAATCAATAATGGTTTAGAACATTTTTACATATGACTATAGATAGGTTCATTTTCTTCCTCTGAAAATTGCCTGTTCATATCCTTCAACCATTTATCAGTTGAGGAATGACTTTTATTCTTATAAATGTGACTTAGTTCTCTACGTATTTTAGAAATGAGGCCTTTATCAGAGACACTGGTTGTAAAACTTCTTCCCGTAGTTCCCTCCTAATTTTGTTTGCATTGGCTTTGTCTGTGTAAAACCCTTTCAATTTAATACAATCAGAATTATCCATTTTGCATTTAATAATGTTCTTTATTTCTTGTTTGGTCATAAATTTTTCTGTTCTGCATAAATCCGACAGGTAAACTATTCCTTGCTCTCCCAGTTTGCTTATAGGATTAGCCTTTATATTTAATTGTGTACCTATTTTGACTGTATTTTTGTATATGGTGTAAGATTTTGGTCTATTCCTAGTTCCTACCATTCTCCTTTCTGGTTTTCCCAGCATTTTTTGTCAAGCAATGAGTTCTTATTCCAAAAGCTGGGGTCTTTGAGTTTATCAAACCGTAGATTGCTATACTCATTAAATACTGTGTCTTGTATACCTAACCTATTCCACTGATCCACCACTCTATTTCTTATCCAGTACCAAGTAGTTTTGATGGTTGCTTCTTTATAATACAATTCAAAATCTGGTATGGCTAGGCCACCTTCCCTATCATTTCTTTTCATTAGTTCCCTTGTTATTCTGGATGTTTTGCTCTTCTAGAGGAATCTTGTTATTATTTTTTCCAGCCGTATAAAATAGGGGTTTTTGGTAGTTTGATTGGTATGGCACTCAATAAGTAAGTTAACTTGGGTAGCATTGTAACTTTTGTTTGTCAGGCTACCCATGAGCAAGTGTTGTTTTTCCAGTTATTTAGGTCTGACTTTATTTGTGTGAAAAGTGTTTTGTTATTGTGTTCATAAAGTTCCTGGGTTTTTTTCAGTAGATAGACTCCTAAATATTTTATAATGGCTCCAGTAACTTGACATGGAGTTTCTCTTGCTATCTTTTGCTGTTGAGCTTTGGTGGTAATATACAGAAATGCCAATGATTTATATGGGCTTATTTTATATCCAGCAACTTTGCTAAAGTTGTTCATTATTTCAAATAGTTTTTTACTTGGTTCTCCAGGATTCTCTAAGTATATCATCATATCATCTGCAAAGAGTGATAGCTTTGTTTCTTCTTTGCTTGTTCTAATACCTTCAATTTCTTTTTATTCTCTTATTGTTAAAACTAACATTTCCGGTACATATTAAACAACAGTGGTAATAACTGACATCCTTGTTTCACCTCTGATCTTACTGAAATGGTTCTATCTTATTCCCATTATGTAAAATGCTTGCTGAAGGTTTTAGGTAGATGCTACTTATTTTAAGGAAGACTTCATTTATTCCTACGCAGTCTACTGTTTTAATAGGAATGGGTGTTATATTTTGTTAAAAGCTTTTTCTATATGTATTGAGGTGATCGTGTGGTTTCTGTTAGTTTTGTAGTTGATGTGATCAATTGTGCTAATAGTTTTCTTAATATTGATTCAGCCCTGCATTCCTGGTATAAATCCTACCTAGTTATAGTGTATTATTCTTGTGATAAGTTGCTGTAATCTATTTGGTAGTATTTCATTTAAAATTTTTGCATCCATATTCCTTTTGGAAATGGGTCTATAATTTTCTTTGTCTGTTTTGACTCTTCCTAGTTTAGGTATCAGCACCATATTTGTATCATAAAAAGAATTTGGTAAGACTCCTTCCTTTCCTGTTTTCCCAAATAGTCTATATAGAATTCTAAATAGAATATATAGAATTAATTATTCTTTAAATGTTTCATAGAATTTGCTTGTAAATCTATCTGACCCTGAAGATTTTTTTCCTAGGAAGTTCATGGATTGTTTGTTTAATTTCTTTTTCTGAAATGGGGTTGTTTAAGTAGTTTACTTCCTCTTCAGTTAATCAAGGCAATCTATATTTTCATAAATATTAATCCTTTACATTAAGATTGTCAAATTTATTGGCATACAGTGGGGCAAAACAGGCAAAATATGCTTTTCCTCCACACTCAATGGGAAAGTGGAACTTTAGAGAACTTATAGGTGAAACATCCACACATAAGGGGAGACACACAGAAAGGAGATGCATGACTTGGGCATAAACATGAAGGAACTACTGTCTTCAACAATATAAAATTGCCAAAGTATTCTACCAATATGGTTGTGTGGCTGCTGAATATGTTCCCTTACTAGGCATTTAATTCTGCTACTTCTGTGATATTTTCTGTCAAACAGTGTTAGGCTTCTGTCCACTCCAGCTTGTTATCTATTTCAGTTATTCTAGATCACTTAATACTCTGAAGCAATATCTACTATGGATGCTGTGATTTTAGCTCTTTCACCAGTTCTTTTAGTCAACTTTGCCATTTAATTGGGGTGTGTGTGTGAGGGAGAGAGAGAGAGAGAGACAGACAGAGAGAGAGAGAGAGAGAGAGAGAGAGAGAGAGAGAGAGAGAGAGAGAGAGAGAGAGAGAGAGAGAGAGAGAGAGAGAGAGAGAGAGAGAGAGAGAAAGTTGTGTTTAATAAACCTTTCCCCTTCGGAGAAGTGTCTGTATTTTTCCAATTCTTTCTTTCAATGTCCTTCTTTGCCTCAGGTTTTTATCTGCTGTGCTATTTTCAAAAAAAAAAATCTTTATTTTCTGTTCTACTTCTCTCCCTCCACTCCCACTCCGACCCTTCCCATTGAGAATACAAGAAATATGATACTGATTACATATAAGAAGTCATGCAAAACATATTTCAACTGTATCCATGTTCTGAAAAAAAGTTAGAAAAATAGAGAAAGGAAAAAAATTTACTTTAACCATTCCTCTGAGTTTATCAGTTCTCTATCTGGAGATGGATAGCATTTTTACATCATGAGTCTTTTGCTGCTGTGGTAGATCATTGTATGGATCAATACTAAGTCTTTCACAGTTTATTATCATTGCAGTATTTCTGTTACTATGTAGATTGTTCTCTTGGTTCTCTTTGATTTGCATCAGCCCATGGAAGTCTTCCGAGGGTTTTCCTGAAACCTTCTCCTTTATGATTTCTTACAGCAAAATAGTATTTCATCATATTCTTATACCATAACTTCTTCAGCCATACTATTCAAGTCTGCACTTTAAACTCTTCTTAGAACACTTTGGTTCATGATGTCTCTAAACTTCTGTTAAATCTCTTGCCTTCTACAGTCTTCTCTGAGTCTCTCAGTTCAACTCTCACATAAATTAGGGCCTATTATCAGTAAGGCAAATGTCCCCAAGGATGTTCTTCTTCAATGAGAAGAGAGATTGAGAAACACAGTGTGAAAAATGATTTACCCTCGTCCCAGTATTCTTCTGTCCTATGCACATAATACTGATGTATACTTCTTGGTTGATCCACAAATGAAAGAATAGACACTGTCTCTGATCCTCATGACCTCCCAAATCTCTCCAAAATAAGAAGTATTTGCAGCTTTTGCTCCAAGACATCAATAACTTATTGAGATAAAACTCAATGAACATTGCAGTGAAGTCTAATCCCTAATCTGATCTCTAAATCCCTTACCCAACTCAAAATCTAGCAGAGCTCATGCTCCGTGATTCTTTTTGACAATTTCCTTGCTGCTGCTAAATCTGCCAGGTAAATCCTCCTCTTCTCATCTCATCCCCATTCACCATTTTGAAGCAACAAAACAATAGAATTCAATTGTCCTTCTGTCCACACCTTGTTTGGAGAAGGTGGAGACACAGGAAAATGGGAAGCCTGCTTTGATCAGGGTGGCAGCATCCTTGCTATAGTGCAATAATTCTCAGAGAATCAAGGAGCAGAAAGAAATGGACAGGACACCAATGTTTATATGGCTGGGCTCCATTGGACCTGAAGGAAAGGTCACTGTTATGCAGCTTGGTGTAGTTCTATCCCACCAAAAGACACTTTGAGCTGAGATTTGGGCTAGTGAAAAGTGTAGGAGGAGGTTGAGACAACTTTGATGTCCAGCCCTTGGGAGATCATCCATCAAAGGAAAAGGGAATATGGAGCATTGGGAGTAGATGAAATTGCTAAAGATCCCACGAAGAATAAAATTCAACTTAAAACCTTAAATGCTAGTAGATAAATCAAAATGGGGAAATATTAATAACAGAAGTGGCCTCCAGGTCATCTAAATGAGCCTAAACATGTGCAAATAAATATTGCAGTAGTAAGGAAAATGAATTAATATCTGACGAGACAGAGGATCCTGTGGATTCATAAGGGTCATGGAACTATAGTTCAGGATGTTCCTGAATGGTTCAAGAGAGGAATAAGAAGTGTGAAAACTGAATGAATAGCCTGCACAGTATAAATAATTTGCAGAATAGAAAAACTGGAACCCACTGTGGTAAATCTCACCAGAGAAACAAAATAGAGGACATGGAGTGAGGTTCTCTCTTTGACATCTCCACAATAGTGATGTGATTTGACTTCATATGAGGGCATTTGATGAATTTTAACTTTTAAAAGTTATTCTGGTGGCAGCTAGGTGGTACAGTAGATAGAGCACCAGCCCTGAAGTCAGGAGGACCTGAGTTCAACTCCGGCCTCAGAGCAAACACTTGACACTTACCAGCTGCGTCACCCTGGGCAAGTCACTTAACCCCTACTGCATAAAAATTTAAAAAAAAATTAAAATTAAAAAAAACATTCTGGATCCATAAGTCCCAATACATAATGCCTATTTTGGTCTCTGAGCAGAAAAGAACTTCAGGGAGATAAGAGTCCATCAATCATTTTACTGTGCTTGGTTTCCAAATTGTCACTATCTCTGACCCACTGAGATTATTGGGTGTCTGTTACCTGGAAATGAGCATTGTAGTGGTGATATGTCTAATGTGCATGGTCCCTTTAAGAAGGACCATGCTTTTTTGTTATTGATTTTTTTAAAGTGATAATAATTCCTGTTTTGGGAGTGTGAAGTGGTAAGCATAACTCTTCTTTTACAGAACATTAACTTCTCTCTTGTGAGACTGTTTAGCCTCAGTCACACACTTTCGGCTTTGAGTTATCTAGACTGTGGGATTGTGTTCCTTCACTTTTGAGGAAGAGTAATAATGACATCACAGGGTGTGTTGACTTATTTGTGAATCATATTTAAGTGAGGCAGAGTTGGGAAAAGTGCCAGTCTTACTCTCTCTTCCAGAGTCAGAGAACTCCAGTGACAAGAAAAAATTCAAGACAACTGGCAATGGCTGAGATGTAGTGGATGACCTTAGCATTTTTGATATCTGACCAACCTGTAAGCAATTCACAGGATCTATTTCAGCTGCCTTCATGCACTTCAGAACAAACTGTTCTCATTCACCAATTCTACTGGTGGAAATCTTCAAATACTTTGGGTAGATATCTTCCTAACTCACTGACAGGTTTGAGGCCAGAACAGGTACACTTTTAGCAAAAGCTCTTTCTGTGAATAAATTCTTCACAATTTCCCATAAGGAAACCTGTGAGGAGTGTGGGTAGAAGGAGGTTTCCCTCTAAGCAAATTTTGGGTTTTGTCACACCCATGCTACCATCTGCACAAAAATCTCTAGTGTAAATCTCCTGGGGGGAAAGGGGTGACTGACATAGGATGCATTAGAGCTCAGGGCTTCAACTAGGCAAGTTTTTGATTGGAGATCTATCACTGTGCTATAAAACCGTAAGTATTACTATAATAATCACACAGTGATACAGTCCAGCACACAATCTCCCTCCTTCAGAGCATTCTTGGGGAGCCTTCAGGAGGCTCAGGATTATTTATTAACCAGGCTGAAGAGTGGAGAGAGCAGCAGAAGTAAGAGTTTTCTATAGGGAAGGATACAGAAGAGTAATTATTACTGCAATTCTCTTGGTATCCGTGACTGGTACTGGCTCTAACAGAGAGGATAAAGGAAATTATGGATGATTATTCTGGTTATGTTATTTTGTGATATTTACCTTTTGCTACATTCTATGTCTATACATACCATGTCTAGTATCTATGTTTACTTTGGACCCCAAACTTGTCAAGATGAACCCTGTTCCTGACAACTCAACTATGTTTCAGGGTACCTTATGATCACTGGGGCAGCTGATGGTGACCTGGTAGACAAGGACAGATGGTATTTGAGTAGACTATTATAGGAGAGAGGATTCATGGAGAGACTGGGAGATCTGTTCTTCCAAGTTTTATTCTCTCCTTCCTCATTGCATCCTTCATGTCACTGGTACATACATCTTCCTAATCAGTGGTTCTGATAATGCTACTGCCCTGGAATATCTTCAGTGGTCCCCCATTCTTTAGTGAATAATGTCCAAACTCCTTCACCTAGGATTCAGGGTCCTCTAACCTTACGCTGCCTTTCTAGGCTTAATGTCCTCTATACATGCCCACCCCAAATGGACTACTTATTATTTGCTCAGTGTGTCCTGCACTTTCACCTTCCAAGATTGTGCTTATTCAGTTCAACAAACATTTAATGAACAGTTGAAGCTGTAGGGTGCACAGCAGCGACACCCCAGTAAAAGCATCTAGGCAGATATGCTAAAGCAGATTGATGGTACCTGACAGGCCTCAAACCCACTGATGATTTAGGGGGATGTCTAATCCAAGCATGTGAAGACTTCTCCCAGTGGAATGAGAGGAGGACAGTTTGCTTCAGTGGCCATGAAGGCAGCTGAAGAAGGCAGTTGTAGAGCTGTTAAACCTTGGCCAGATATGAAAGATATCAAGGTTATCATTGCATCCCAGGCTATCCCTAGTCGTCTTAACTTTTGTCTTGCCAGTGTACTTCGATGACTGTGATAGAAAGAGCTAGGTTGATGACTTTTCCCAATTTTGTCTCACTGAAGTCCAATTCACCAACAAGTCAAGACTCATCCAGGGACGTTACTGATCCTCTTCCAAAATGAAGGATGACCAACAACTAAATCCTTGCCATGTGAAAAGACCATATGATAAACTCTTAGAAAACAAGGATAAACATGGAATGTTTCCTGACCTCAAGGAATCTACATTCCTCTTGGGGAATAGCAACATGTACCTAGAGAAGTCAAGAACATGTAATTTGAAAAGGGAATACTAATATACAATTAGGCATAGGTGTTAGAAAGAAAAAGTACATGAAAGATGTTTCACATGAATTGAGCCTTGAAGGTACTCGAATTGTGTGAGGCAGAGATGAGAAGGAAATGTGTACCAGGTGGTCAAGGAGGAGGTGGAAGCTGACTTGAACTTTTAAGGAGACAAAAACATTAAATTTAGAATAACACAATTTGAGTTTGAATCCTAGCCCTGGTGCTGAGAAATAGGCATGTGTTTTTCCCATTGAATTTAGACTTAGGGTATCCATAAGTCTTTTGGAGATGGCTGGTGGTACATTGGATAGAGCATTGGGCCTGGAGTCAGGAAGATGTGAGTTCAAACCTGGGAGATACTATCTGTGTGACCTTGAGCAAGTCTGTTAACCCCTATTTGCCTCAGTTCCTTATGTGTAAAATGAGGCTATATGTGGAGAAGGAAATAGGAAAGTGGTTACTCTAGTATCTTTGCCAAGAAAACACCATGTTCAAAATTAGAACGAGAGCTGGAAACTGGGGAAAAGTGTGCAGCAAGTTTATCTGATAACAATCTAATTTCTGAAATGTATAGAGAACTGAGCCAACTTTGTAAAACTAGGAGGCAATCTTCCATTGATAAATGGACAAAGGATATGAACTGGCAGAGGAAGAAATCTGAGTTATCAGTAGACATTTAAAAATGCTCCAAATGACTAATAAGTAGAGAAATGTAAATTAAGGTTACCATGTCACACCTATGAGACACAGCTAACATGCCAGGAAAGGAAAATGACAAATGCTGGAGAGTATGTGGGAAAATGAATACACTAAAGGGATTGGTAGAGCTGTGAAGTAGTGGAACCATTCTGGAGAAAATATGGAATTATGGCCAAAAGACTACAAAACTTTGCATACCTTTTTACCCAGCAGTAGCACTATTAGTATTATACCTCAAAGATATAAAATAAATATAAAAATGATCCATATAAACAAAAATATTTGTAGTAGCATTTTTTGTAGTAGGAAAGAATTGGAAACTGAGGGGACACCAATCAATTAGGGAATGGCTGAACATATTATGGTATATGCATATGATGTGCTATAAGAAAGGATGAAAGGGATGGTTTGAGAAAACCTGAGAAGACTCAAATAAACTGATGCAAAGTGAAGCGAGTATAACTAGGAGAACTGACTATAAAATAATTGCTATATCATAAGGAACAGAATCTGCAAAAGACTTAGTAACTCTGATCACTGCAATGATTCACCATAACTCCAAAGGATTCATGAAATAAACTGCTATCCACCTTCAGAAAGAGAACTAATGGACTCAGAGTGTAGATTGAAGCAATTTTTCCCTTTTTTTTTCTTTTTTTGTAACCTGGGTAATACAGAAATAGGTTTTGCATGACTGCATATGTATTTTTCTTAACATATTTTTTGCCTTCTTAATGGGTGATAGAAATAAAGGAGTCAGGGAAAGAATGCAGAATTAATTCAGGATGTTCTTGAATCGTTGAAGAGAGGAGTAAGAATTGTGAAAGCAGAATTAATAGCCTACATAGTATAAATAATTTGCAGAATAGAAAACCTGGAACTGCCTATGCTAAATCTCACTAGAGAAACAAAAGAGATGACATGGAGTGAGGTTCTTTCTTTGACATCTCTACAATAGTGATGTGATTTGACTTCATGTGTATTTTTGGATCAACAAAGAAGAAATGACACTTCTGGGCATGCTTAGGAGAGCATTCGATGTATTTTTCCTTTTAAAAGTTATTCATGGGGCAGGTAGGTGGTGCAGTGGATAGAGCACCAGCTCTGAAGTCAGGAGGACCTGAGTTCAAATCTGACCTCAGACCAAACACTTGACAGTTACCAGCTGTGTGACCCTGTGCAAGTCACTTAACCCCAACTGCCTAAAAATAAAATAGAATAAAATTAAAAACATTCTGGATCCATGAGTCCTAATGCATGATGCCTATCTTGGTCTCTGAGCAGAAAAGAACTTTAGGGAGATAAGAGTCCATCAGTCATTTTACTGGATTTCGTTTCCAAATGGTCACTATCTCTGACCCACAGAGATTACCGGGTGTCTGTTACCTGGAATTGAGCATTGTAGTGGCGATATACTAATGTGCATGGTCCCTTTAAGAAGGAACATGCTGTTTGTCATTGATTTTTTTTTAAGTAGTAATAATTCTGTTTTGAAAGTATGAACTGGTAAGCAGAACCCTTCTTTTACACATTAACTTCTATCTTGTGAGACTGTTTAGCCTCAGTCACACACTTTAGTCTTTGAGTTATCTAGACTGTGGGATTGTGGTCCTTCATTTTTGAGGAGGAGTAATGACATCACAGGATGTGTTGACTTATTTGTGAATTGCATTTAAGTGAGGCAGAGTTAGGAAAAGTGTCAGTCTTACTCTCTTTTCCAGAGTCATAGAACTCCAGTGACAAGAAAAAAGTCAAGAGAACTGGGAATGGCTGAGATGTAGTGGATAACCTTAGCATTTTTGACATCTGAACAACCTCTAAGCACTTCACAGGAACTATTTCAGCCGCCTTCATGGACTTTGGAACAAACTGTTCTCATTCACCAATTCTATTGGTAGAAATCTTCAAATACTTTGGGTAGATATCCTCCGAACTCAGTGACAAGTTTGAGGCCAGAGCAGGCTTCTTTGGTGTGTGTGCACCTTTAGCAAAAGCTCTTTCTGTGAATAAATTCTTCACAATTTCCCATAAGGAAACCTGTGAGGAGTGTGGGTAGAAGGAGGTTTCCCTCTAGGCAAATTTTAGGTATTGTCACACCCATGCTACCCTCTGCACAAAGATCTCTACTGTAAATCTCCTGGGTGGAAAAAGATCATTGACACAGGATGCATTGGACCTCAGGGCTTCCACTAGGTGGATTGTTGATTGGAGATCTATCACTGTGGGTTATCGAAGTATCCATCACCATAATAATAACACAGTGATACAGTCCAGCACACAATCTCCCTCCTTCAGAGCATTCTTGGGGAGCCCTCAGGAGGCTCAGGATTATTTATTAACCAGACATTGTATTTATTTACCAGACTGAAGAGAGGAGAGAGCAGCAGAATTAAGAGGTGGAAATGTAATTCTGTGAGTTTTCTGTAGGGAGGGATACAGAAGAGTAATGATTTCTGCAATTCTCTTGGTATCCTTAACTGGTATTGACTGTAACAAGGAGGATAAAAAAAATCATAGATGACTATTCTGTTTATGTTATTTGGTTCTATTTACCTTTTGCGACATTCTGCGTCTATACATATTATGTCTACTTAGAACCTCAAACTTGTCAGTATGAGTCATGTGGCTTTGCTGATCAGCCCTGTTCCTGAGAACTCAACTATATTGTAGGGTCCCTTATGATCACTATGGAAGTTGATGGTGACCGGTAGACAAGGACAGATGGTATTTGAGTAGGCTATGAAAGGAGGGAGGATTCATGGAGAGCCTGGGAGATCTGTTTTTCCAACTTTTATTGTCTCCTTCCTCTTTGAATCCTTAACATTACTGCTACATCTATCTTCCTAATCTGTGGTTCTGATAATGGTACTGCCCCAATATATCTTCAGTGGTAGCCCATTGTTTACTGAATAATGTCCAGACTCCTTAACCTAGGATTCAGGGTCCTCTAACCTTATGCTTCCTTTCTAGGCTTACTGTCCCCTATACACGCCCACCCCAAATGGACTACTAATTATTCCCTCAGTGTGCCCTGCACTTCGACCTTCCAAGATTTTGGTTATTCAGTTCAACTAACATTTACTCTACAGTTGAAGCTGTAGGGTGCACAGCAGCCACACCCCACTAAAAGCATCTAGGCAGATGGGCTAAAGCAGATTGATGGTAACTGACAGGCCTCAAACCCATTGATGAGTTAGGGGGATGTCTAATCTAAGCATGTGAAGACTTTTCCCAGTGGAATGAGAGGAGGACAGTTTGTTTCAGTGGCCATGAAGGCAGCTAAAGAAGGCACTTGTGGAGCACTTAAACCTTGGCCAGATATCAAAGATACCAAGGTTATCCATTGCATCCCAGGCTATCCCTAGTCATCTTAACTTTTGTCTTGCCAGTGTACTTTGATGATTGTGGTAGAAAGAGCTAGGTTGATGACTTTCCCCACCTTTGTCTCACTAAAATCCAATTCACCAACAAGTCAAGACTCACCTAGTGATGTTATTGGTCTTCCTCAGAAATGAAGGGTGAACAACAGCTAAATCCCTGCCATATGAAAAGGCCATATGATGAATGAACTCTTGGAAAATAAAGATAAACATGGAATGTTTCCTGGCCTCAAGGAATCTACATTCCTCTTGGGGAATAGCAACATGTACCTAGAGAAGTCAAGAACATGTAATTTGAAAAGGGAATACTAATATATAATTACGGATAGGTGTTAGAAAAACTACATGAAAGGTGTTTCATATGAATTGAGCGTTTTAGGCACTTGAATTCCGTGACGCAGAGATGAGAAGCAAATTAGGACTCTTGGGTCAAGGAGGAGGTCGAAGTTGACTTGAACTTTTAAGGAGACTAAAATATTAAAATTAGAATAAGAGAATTTGAGTTTGAATCCTAACCCTTGTGCTGAGAAGCAGGTATATGCTTTTCCCATTGAATTTAGACTTAAGGTATCCATAAGTCTTTTGGAGATGGCTGGTGGTACTATGGATAGAGCACTGGGCCTGGAATTCAAACCTGGCAGATTAGTAGCTATGTGACCCTGTGCAAGCATTAACCCTATTTGCTCAGCTCTTAATGTGTAAATGAGGCTATACCTGGAAGGAAATAGGAAGGAATGGTTTACTCCAGTATCTTTGCAAGAAAAACCATGTTCAAAATTAGAACGAGAGCTGGAAACTGGGGAAAAGTGTGCAGCAAGTTTATCTGATAACAATCTAATTTCTGAAACGTATAGAGAATTGAGCCATATTTGTAAAAGTAGGAGGCAATCTTCCATTGATAAATGGACAAAGGATATGAACTGGCAGAGGAAGAAATCTGAGCTATCAATGGTCACGTAAAAATGCTCTAAATGACTAATAAGTAGAGAAATGCAAATTAAGGTTACCATGTCACACCTATGAGACACACCTGTCATGCCAGGAAAGGAAAATGACAAATGCTGGAGAGGATGTGGGAAAAGGAATACACTAAAGCAACTGGTAGAGCTGTGAAGTAGTGGAACCATTCTGGAGAAAATATGGAATTATGGCCAAAAGACTACAAAACTTTGCATACCTTTTTACCCAGCAGTATCACTATTAGTATTATACCTCAAAGATATAAAATAAATATAAAAATGATCCATATAAACAAAAATATTTGTAGTAGCATTTTTTGTAGTAGGAAAGAATTGGAAACTGAGGGGACACCAATCAATTAGGGAATGGCTGAACATATTATGGTATATGCATATGATGTGCTATAAGAAAGGATGAAAGGGATGGTTTGAGAAAACCTGAGAAGACTCAAATAAACTGATGCAAAGTGAAGCGAGTATAACTTGGAGAACCATCTACATAATAATAGCTATATCACAAGGAAAATAAGCTGGAAAACACTTAGTAACTCTGATCACTGCTGTATCCACTACAGCACCTAGCTGCCCCACTCATTTCATTCTTAATCAGTTTATAAAAAGCTTCAAAATTGTTCATTTTTGTAATATTGATGTTATAGTATAATTATTCTTGTGGTTTTGTTTACTTGACTTTGCTTTACTTCATATAAATATTAGTTTGTTTTTGAAACCATCTATGTCCTTATTTCTTGCAGCATATTTCTCCCCCACATTCCTTGTTCAAGCAGCCTTTCTTCAAAGAACAAAAGTGTTAGTTTCCAGTTTTTTGCCATTATAAAAGTTCTTTTATAATTATTTTTATGCACAAAGTATCTTTTCTTCTTTCTTTGATTTCCTTTGAATATAAGGCTGAAAGCTGGGTCAAAGTGATTTATTGTTTAGTAACTTTTTGTTACTTTTCAGTGTTCTTCTGGTGTTACTGATCACGCCCCTCTCTTGACAAATTATTTTTTGTTCCAGTTGAGTCCAACTCGTCATGATCCCATTTTGGGGTTTACTTGGCAGAGATACTGGAGTGGCTTGCCATTTCCTTCTCTGGATCATTTTACAGATGGGGAAGCTGACACAAACAGGGTTAAATGACTTGTGCAGGGCCACACAGCTAGGAAGGGTCTGAAGCTGTATCTCCAGCACTTTGCGTGGCTCATGGCAGGTGTTTAAAAATGCTTATTGACACTCTGACAGACATGGCAATAGGTTCCCATCAAAGAAACTCAGTTAGTCCTTGAGAAGGGGCCAGGAGTGAATTAATTTGCCTCAGTGGCAATGTCAGCTCTTTTACAGTAGGGAGTACTATCATCCTCCCAGTCATGCAGGTTCACCATCTAGGTGTCATCCTTGATCTCTCTCTCTCTCTCTCTCTCTCTCTCTCTCTCTCTCTCTCTCTCTCTCTCTCTCTCTCTCCCCAATTTGTTGCTACTTTCATCACAGTTAAAATCTGACTGTCAAATTAATCTCCCTAAAACTCAGATGTGACATTGTCACTCTCCGTATTCAATAAGCCCAGGTGGCTAGCAGGTCTGTATCTCAAAAAGATCAAAGAAAAGTGAAAATGCCTATTTGAACAAAAATATCACAGCTCTTTGTGTAGTAACAGAGAACTGGAAATCAAGGGGATTCCCATCAATTGGGGAATGAGGAAGAAGTTGTGGTAAATGATTGTGTTAGAATACCATTGTGCTATAAGCAATAACGAGTAGGATGGTTTATAAAAAACTGGGAAGACATATATGAACTTGTGCAAAGTTAAGTGAGCAGAACCAGGAGAACATTATACACAGAAACATTGATCTTGTAATGGTGACCAGCTGTGAAAGAGTTAATCACTTTGCTCAAGACAATTACAAAGGACCCAGGATGAAAAAGAAAAATTTGAATGCAGATTGCAGTATATGCTTTAAAAATTTATTTTTTCTCCTTTTTTGTCTGTGTTTTCCTTTGCAACATGGATAAAATGGAAAATGTTTTGCATGACTTCATATGCATAATCAATAAAATTTCAGAGAGAGGAATAGAAGGAACAGAGAATTTGGAACTCAAAATTTAAAATAATGAATGTTAAAATTTTTTTATGTTAATTGAGAAATATTTAAAAAAATAAATAAAAATATTTTTTAAAGATAACTTTTTTGTTTTTTCTTTTGTTATTAAATTTATTTAAACTTAAATAGAAAATAAGAAAAGAACAAAAGGCATTGCCATGTGCACAGCAGAAGATGACAGAGGATTCAAAATATACAGCAATAAATTTCTATGACAAGAAAGCCAAATCTTATAAAAAGGAATGAGGGTAGAAGTGAAGTAGAGGAGTGAGGAGGGATAGGAATAGAGTGAGAAGGATAGTGAGGAAAATAGGAAGAAGGAAACATGCTACAAGTAATTGCAGTTTAGAATATGAATGGGATCAAATTTTACTTATGAAATGGAAACTGATGGCACACTAAAAATTTGAATTCAACAATATGTTGCTTTCAGGAAATGCTGTAAAAATTAGAGATATACACAAATATAAAATAAAGGTCAGGAGTAGAATTTATTATGTAAAAAAGCAGGGATAATGATCATGATGTCAGGCAAAATTAATGTTAAAATTAGCTTTAAGGAAAAGAGAAAAATAGAAAAACTGTACTACGTGTTGGCCATATTAATCAATAGTTGTAGGCCATATAAAGTAACTAGACTGTATAAAAAATTGAGAATATACTTGCCAAAACAGATACAGCAAGTATATGAGTATAAATATGAAACACCTTCTGTACAAAGTTAGAGTGAAATAATTGAAGCAGTATTTGTTGTGCATGGGTCGATAAAGATAATATAATATGATATAATGACAATTTCTCCTAACTCATTTACTTATGTAATGTCATAACAATTAAATTACTAAAAAGCTATTTTGCTGAGTCAGAAAAAATAATTAGAGGCTTCATTGGGAAGAATAGAGGGTTAGCAACTTCAAGAAAACCAGGGTAAAAAGATGTGAAGAAACTAGATTCAGTAGTATGAGAAGTTAAACCATATTATAAGATGTTGAAGTGTCAAATGGATCATTCTGAGGATTTTAAATTAAAAAATTCCTGTATAAATAAAACCTATGTGGGCAAGAATAGAGGGAATGTAGAAAATTGGGGGGGGTACACTAATAGGCAATCTCCCAGATAGCATGTGATTGAATCAGAATATCTTTGTGGTGGAGAAACTGATCAGCTGGTGTTTGTAGAAAAATATGGAAAGACTTGAACTTATGAAGGAAGATGCTATCTACCTTCAGAGAAATACATGACAAGTGGAAATAATCATAATATGTTCATATGTATAGATGCGTGTGTGTATGTGTTTGAGTGTGTATGTGTACATGTTTATAGATATCTACATATACATGTATCAATATAGGTATATATGTGTATGTGGGATATGTTTGTGTGTACATATATGTATACATACATGTGTGTACACACCCAGACATACCACACACATCCATGCTTAATTGTAGCTTTCTTGGGTGGTGGGGGAAGAAGGGGAAAAAATAAAAAAGTGCACAGCAGAGGATGTTGTATGTTTTATACAAGAAAGCAAAGAAAAGATAGATAGCTTTGAAAATAACATGTAATATTCATTGAATAATTTTCCTTGAAATGAAAATTTATTTTTATATTAATCTGATTTTATGTTCCATTATATACATTGCAATATTTTTTCTTAAGAAAAAATCATGCTAAAAATTGTCTTGACATGCAATCGTGAAAAAATAAAACATTTACAAATAAAGATTTGGAGCATTTTTCATAAAACTATGTATGATTTGTATTTCTTCATTGAAAAACAATCTATTAATATCCTTTGATCCTTTATCGATTGGGGAATGGCTCATATTCTTATAAATTTGACAAAGTTCTCTATACATTTGAAATTTGAAACTTTTAGCCAATAAACTGTCTAAATTTGGTGATTCTGTATACCCCTGGGGCAGGACGCACCACCTGTGCTGCTGCTTTCTCCCACTCTCAGGATCCTCCCATTGGAAGTCTTAGATGTCCTTACTACTAAGGTCTAAGGGACAGGCCCAGAGTGCATCTTTTCAATCTGTTACACTGAATCACCTACTGCCTTCATTTATTCTTCCCAGGATTGTGTAGGGGTCAGGAACCACTGGGTGGGATGGTAGTACAATCTTATTAACTTCCCTCAAATCTTGGACTAGTCTATATGCTCCATCCCCTTTGTAGACCGGCTAGATGGGAGTATTGAAGGAGGAAACACAGGGTTCAAGAAATCAATCACCAGTCTAAGTCCTCACCTTCCCTCTAGGGATATAGGATATTGTTTTACTTTCACAGTGTAATGGGCTCCCTCAATTTGATCTTAAGAGGGGTTATGTTAACCCTCCCCCTACTGGTTGGTCACACCCACACATTAGGATGAATTTCTTGTTCTTCGTCCTCTCTTAAGCCCAACACATTCACCTAAACTATCCAGGTTCCCCTAGTTACCAAACTCAATAGCTAATTTTGTAATCAAATCCCTTCCCAATAAATTTATTCCCGCCTCTGGGACCAAAAGGAACGGACTGGAGACAGTCGTTCTTTTGAATTTAATCTCCAGAACCTCAGAGAGGGAGACAGCAAAATTTTCACCTTTTACTCCAGAAATAGTGAGGGTTTCTTTTGATAGTTTTGCTCACAGAGGCAGTTGAGTCATGGACAACCTGGTTACTCCAGTGTCCACTAAAAATACCATCTCTTCCCCTTCTGGTCCTCCCCTTAAATTTATCAAGGGCTCCCGGTGGGCTGTTTCCATGAACCCCTGACACCTCTAATTCTCTAACTCCATCAGAGAGCAGACTTCTTGTTCAGTCTGCCTTGGAGGGCAGACCCTCATCAAGTGTCCCTCCTTCTTACACATCCAGCAAGTAAGGGACTCTCTCTCCCTTTCTTCTCCTGTCACCTTTGTACTCTCCTTCCCCTCCCTCCACTCTCTTTCTGGTTTTGGGGTCTTTTCCACTGTCCTACTGACTGACTAACAGTTTGGACTGTCTGGACCATGAGCTTAGTCTTTTGTTTCTGTTTCTCCTCATCTCTCCTCACATAAACCTTTGTAGCCTCCTCAAGTATACTATCTAAGGGTGGATGATTCCACCTATCTATCTTTTGAATCTTTTTACTGATGTCTGGCCCAGGCATTAGTCATGAAATTTAACTTCAACATTGCCTCTGTGGTGGGATCATTCATGTCTAAGCATCAATATTTTCCTATGCTGTCTCTGAATCTTTCTAAGAACTCTCTTGGTGACTCGTCCTTTTTCTGAACCACTTCAAAAGTTTTCTTCATACTCTGGGGTTTTGGGGTGGCATTCCTAATTCTAATAATAATTAATTCCCTTAGATCCTGCATATGCATTCTGTGAGCCACATTGTTATGATCCCACCTAGGGTCAAGGGTTGGATATTTTTGGTCTGCCAGTACGCAGGTGGGTGCCTCTCTTCCCATTCTACCATAGCGGTCCCTCTAATCATTCCTCTCTCCTCATGAGAGAATAAGACATTCATAATGGACATTAGTTAACTCCAAGTATAAATATTTGGGCCCAGAAACTGGTTTAATTGCTCTAAGAGGCCACTTGGGTCTTCCATCAAGATTTTCATTTCTTTCTTAAAGCTGCTGACCTCAGTGGTGCTCAAAGGAGCATTCACAAACACGAAACCCCCTTGGGGCAGAGGAACTTCCCTTGAAGGGAACAAGTTTAATTGCTTTGGCTCAAGAGGTAGATTCTCCTGGTCTTTCAGGAGCTATTTCAACTTCCTCTTTAAGGTCCTTGGGGAGACTCCTGCAAACTGATAAGATTGCCCTTTGGGTCCTCCTTAAGGGGAGGCAGAATTGGTACAGGACCAGGATTAGGATTAGGAGGATCAGGAGGAGGAGCCCCCCCAGCAGGAGGGGGTAGGGAAAGGAGAGGGTCCCAAGGGTAAGGCCGTATAAAGATATGGTCCCTAGCTCTTTCCCTGTCCCTCACCAACATCTTCTGCACCTCTGTCATCCAGAGTGCTGCATAGGAACTTTCCTCCTGATTAAAATGTTCCTTAGCATTCACATATAAATTAAGCTTTTGGAATATCCAATCTTCTGAGGATCCAAATTTTAGCCATGCAGTGTCACCCCGGATATCCATTCCTCCCCAGATAAAACAAGAATATTTAATCATGTTCTTCCTATCCTTTCCTCTATATTTTGGTAGTTCATTCCAATTCCGCAATCAATTGCGTAAAGGACTGTTTATAGGTACCTCATATTTTTGTGTTCTGACTGCACAGATATAGATTGTCCTTATCCCATTCTCAGGGAACCCCTAGGCCCTCACCTAGGGAATTTACGGGAGCCATTACCAAACTCCCCAAGTCTAAAGACTGAGCCAAATCACCGAGGAGGGTTTCCCACTCCTCACCAGTCACCTGTGAAGCTTTGTCAGCAGAGTGCTTTAGATGAGGTAACTGTTCTGCAATTTGAGTAGGCCTGGACTACGTCTAAACTAGAGTCCACCCTAAAGGGCCCTCACCCTGTGCCAATTACCTCCAGACCCCTGAGTGCTTACCTCTGGGTTGCACGAGTACAACTTAAGTGACTGCTCTCACCCACTGGCCAGCTGGAATTTCTCTGCTTTTAGTTGTCAGAGCCCTAACAAGCCTTCGTTTTCTCCAAGTACCTCTTTTCAGGTATATTTCAATGAGTGGGTGGCAACCTCCTTCCTGGGCTGAAGACCTCTGAGAAATCTTGGATGCGTACTCAGTCTTGACCTCAGCAGGGAAGCCCCCTCCCTAATCAAAGAAAATTCCGGGTGATCCCCCAGTTGAGTGGGATAGACACCACTTACCCAAATAAAAGCTCAGAGGTTTCTCCAGGTAGAAAACATAAGTTTTATTCTAGCAAGTCTCTGTTTCGAGAATTGGGCATCACCTACCCAGGACAGACTGCAGTAGGGAGGCAAGATACAAGCAGCAAATAAGCAATTATATACCCTCAGACAAAAAACTCTAGGAAAAATGCCCTCCTCACTTGTTTACCTGAATCTCTTTATCCCTATTGGCTGAGGTAAGAGACAAACAGCTTTACCCAGGAATTAAGAGATACTGTTTTACCCAAAACAAACTTGGATTGCCTTATTTGGCAAAGGTAAGGTATAAAAGAAGGTAGGGGGTGGGCAGCTGGTGCAGGACCTTATTCACCCAAACCATGAGATTTACAGGAAAATGAAACTTAGGCCCAGCTTATGCTAAAGCCTTACTACAATTTTGGAGCATAGCTTCCATTGTATATAAGAAACTCTCCGTTGTCCCACACGTGACCATTTATCAATTGGGAAATGGCTGTTATTTTGAACACATTGGCTCAGTTCCCAAAAGATTTGAGAAATGAAGACTTTATTAGAGAAACAGTGTAAAATGCCCCACCCCCTGAAGTTTTCTGCTCCACTTTCCACTCTAGCTTGAGAGGTCCTGAAACTGTTCTCACTGTTGCTGCTTCCAAGGCACTTCCAGACCCCAAGTAGTTGTGTAAACCAGTCGTCATCAAAACATTCTGTTACTGGTTAAGGAATAAAGAAATAGATAAATGGAACAGATTAGACAAGGAAGATTTGGAAATAATAGAACTCAATAAATATGTCTGATAAAAATAGAAAACATTAATCAACTAGGATAAAATTATGTATTTGATTAAAACTGCTGCAATAACTGGAAAGCAATCTGGCAGAAACTGGATTTAGACCAATACCTTATACCACATTTTCACAGTATAATTTGAATGGCTATATGATCTTATTATTAAAGATTGTACTAAAAAGATCATGCAAAAAGTATTCTGGGAAGATCATAAAATAGATCAGAAATTTTTAGGCTCTCCAGATTTCTTCCACAAAGAAACAGTGAATTACCACAGAGAAGTGAAAAGAAAGGGATAAAGCAGTTGTTCTCCTAAGACATTTTGAGAGGATCAGACAAGATTCTAGGGGTTGAGGTTTGCTCTGAATGAAGTATAAACACCTTTATGGAGACTTCATTGAACCAATAAATAGTAGGCCCTGACCTACCTTCTCATCATTCACAGCTTCAGGAAATTTCACCTCAGGAACTTTTACCTCACACACTTTTCTCTAAAGAACAGTAGACAGCTGAGTAAGGAAGATTGAAGGACCCCCCTGCTGTTTCTGGAAGTCAGGCCTAGTAGTGGCTGTGGCTGTGGGGGGGGAGGAGCAAGCACGGGCCTGGTGGGTGTGGTACCACAGGGAGGGAGACTATTTTTAGGAGAGTGTGGCTGGGGATTAGGGGAGGGAAGAGGGTAATACCTGAAGGTGAGCCCCAAGACAGAATTCAGAAAACAACAGTAAGAAGGATGTGAGGCCTAGGGCAACATTACCCACAACTCAGGATTAAAACTTGATAATAATAGTGTTAAGCTGCTAAAAATGAAAAAAGATAAATTAAAAATAAAATGAGTAAGGAAAGGAAAAAGAATCTGACCAGGGATAACTACTTGGTGTAAAAGATCTGGGTGGGATGCCACCCAAATTAAAAAAGAAATAAAACACAGAGGTATCCAAGGAGAAACAGAAAGCGAATTTATTATTATTAGTATTTCAAATCTGGAGATTCTGGTGTCCCTTCACCAGTATGCTCTGATGAAAGGAGATAGAGTACAAGAGCTAAGAACCAGATTTAATAACCCTAACAGGCAAGTTCACCCCTCCCACCAACTGTCCAGTATGTGCCTCAGAGTCTCAATGTAACCATAGAAACAGAAAACAAAACAAGGAACACAATACACATATCGATATTTCTTAGTTTGCTGTAGAAATACCAAAGAAGCAATTAAAAATGTGCAGTCAAGCTAGACACTGTACTGTATAGCCAGGTCACCATGACCTAAATATAGCAACAGGTCCATCATCACAATACAGAGGGTTTTCAAGGGTTTAACAATGGCATGTGTGTGTGTGTGGGGCCCCTGGGGGTGGATTCTCATAAATCAGGTGATTTCTAATAAACCTAAACTTAAGCCTGTCAGGCTGCTATGCCTTCCTTGAGTCTAATAGAATTTCTATTTATTCTTCTAAGAAGTTTTCATGGACACCTCATTCCACTCAGGCTTACCCCAAACCTTCATTACACTGAGGAGTCTTCACTGGGACATCCCATTCAATGTTCAGAGGAAGATAATGAAGTAAAAAAAAAAAGCCACTGCTGCACTAAACAGTAAGGTCAAATAGTCACAAGTCCAAAGAGAAATTTTGGAAGAACATAAAAAGGAATTCAAAAATCAAATAAAGGTTAGAAAATTGGGAAAAAAATAAAAGCAATCCAAGGAAATTATGAAAAGAAATTAAGCAATTAGAAAAAAAACAAAATCGTAAGAAAGAATAGAACTCCTTAAAAACTAGAATTGGGCAAGTAGATTTTTGTGGTCTAGGTGTGCAGGGAACCCTGAAAAGCAAGGGTACAAGGCATGAGTTTGCCTCAAAAGAATTCTACCACTGAAACCTTCCAGTCAAAGTAGTGAGTTTATTTATGATGTCAATACAGGCAGGCCAGACTCCTACTGAGTCTGTGCATGTGACAGGGACAAGACTGATACTTTCATAAGGAAAAAATATTGCAAGAAGGTTTGGATGGGATCTAAGAGTGGAAAGTAGTTTGGGGTGATCTGGGAGGTAACAGAGAAAGGGGGTCTAGCTGTGATTGAGGGGTATTGAGCAAACTAATTAATCAAAGTGGGCTAGGGTGGGACAGATGCCTTGGGCAGAGGCACCAGTGATCTGGGCTACTGAAATGAAGGAGAAAATTCAAGGATTGGGTCAGAGGTAATAGAGAGTGAAGGGCTGGGCTGGTTCTGGGCCATAGTGAAAGGACAGTTAAAAGGATTCTACTGGGATGAGCCTGATGCCTCAGGCAAATGCCAGGGATCTTGGTTCAGAGGCTGGGGTTGAAATTTGTGGGAAAGTTCAAGGGAGAGGGGCAGATCCCACACCCTGCCAGAATGGATTGAAAGTATAAGACACCAAGATATAATAAAACTAGAAAAAATAGAAGAGAATCTGAAACATCTAATTAGAAGAACAACTGATCTGGAGAAGAGTTTGAGAAGAAACAACATAAGAATTATCAGACTGCCTGAAAGCGAAGATAGAAAAAAGAATATGGATACAATATTATAAGAAGTTATTAAGGAAAATTACCCTGAAGTTCTAGAACAGGAAGGTAAAGTAGAAATAGAAAGAATCCCACCTATCATCACTTAAAAGAGATCCTAGGAAGAAAACTTACAGGCGTTTCATATGAAGCCAAGTTTCAAAATTCCCAGGTTAAAGAGAAAATATCGCAAGCAACTAGAAAAAAAAACCAAAATTAAATACTGTGAAAAGGTACTCAGGATTTCCGAAGTTTTAACAGCTTCTACCTAAAAGACTCCAGGTCTTGGAACCTTGTATTTCAAAGAGGAAGGAAGACACGGTTGCATCAAGAACAATTTGTCCAGCAAAGCTGAGTATAATTCTGAATGGAAAAAAAGGGATATTTGATGAACTGAAAGACTTTCAGATATTTATAACAAAAAAATCAGAACTCAATGGAAAATTTGATATGAAAGTTCCAGAAGAAAAAGTCAATGATTAAGGTCAAATGGTTGACTGATGATATATATAAATGTTATTAATATTAGTAATTATTATTAGTAATAAGTTTCTTAAAACTTTTCATTATTAAGGTAGTTTGACGGAAAGGTTGGAGCTCTGTTGTGTATGATGAGGGGATTCTAAAAAAAGAAATTTGGGAGGAAAAAGCAAAAAGGAGAAATCTCATAAAAATGGGGCATGAAAGGAAGAACTAATACAGAAGAAGCAGATGGGAGTGGTGGGCTGGTAATAGTGGCACCTGACTCTCATCTGGATTGAAGAGAAAAGGACATATATATCTGAGGAGGTTTAGAAGTGCTCTGAACTTCTAGAGAGGTAAGAAAATTGGAAATGTGGTTGGGGGAGTGACTTTTAGAGGGTGTATTAAGATTGAGAGGGTGGGGTAAATAGATGAAGGGAGAGGGGAGGGTAAAATAAGGAATAAGAGGGTAAAGGGAGAAGATAAGGAAGGAAAATAGTGAGTAAAAATAAGATGGAGGGAAATTCTGGAATAGTAATTATGACTTTGAATGTGAATGGGATGAACTCAGACTTAACATAGAAATGGCTAGCAGAATGGATTAAAAATTATACTCCAACAATATGTTGTTTACAAGAAAGACATTTAAAAATGAGAGACAAGCACAGAGTTAAAGCAGAGGGTTGGATTAGAATTTATTATGCTTAGCTGATGCAAAAAAGGTAGGGGTAGCAATTATGATTTTAGACAGTTATGGGTAAAACAGATATAATTAAAAGAGATAAACAGGGTAATTACATTTTGATAAAAGGTACTGTAGACAATAAAGCATTTATAAATATATATATAGTACCTATAGCATGTGTATTTATATAATGTAAATACATAATAATATATATGTATAACATTAACATATATAATAAAATGAGCCATTCTCCACTTGATAAATGGTCAAAGGATATGAACAGGCAGTTTTCAATGAAAAAATGAAAACAATTTCTAGTTATACAAAAATGGTCTAAATTATTATTGATTAGAATAATGAAGATTAAAACAGTATTGAGATATCATTTTACACCTACCAGATTGGCTAAAATGATAGAAGGAGAAAGTGACAAATGTTGTAGAGGACATGGAAAAATTGGGACACATTCATTGTGGAATTGTCAACTAATTCAACCATTTTGGAGAGCAACCTGGAATTATGCCCAAAGAGTTATTAAATTACCTATACTCTTTGACCCAGAAATACTTGGTCTACATTTCCAAAGATGGTAAAGTAAAAAGGAAAAGGACCTACATGTTCTAACATATTTATAGCGGCTCTCTATGTGGTGGCCAAGAATTAGAAAGTGAGGGGATGCCTATCAACTGGGAAATGGCTGAACAAGTTGTGGTATATGATTGTGATGAAATGCTACTGTGCTATAAGAAATGATGAGCTCAACAATTGTAGAAAGACATGGAAATATAGCAGTGGCCATGCAGTTAGGAGGACCTGAGTTCAAATCAAACCTGAGACACTTGACACTAGCTGTGTGATCCTAGGCAAGTCATTTAACCTCAAATGCCTAAAAAAAAATTGGTAAGACTCGTACAAAGGAAGAGAAAAATGAGCAGAACCAAGAGAACACTTTATATTTTAAGAGCAATGTTCTTTTAAGAATGTTTTTGAGCAAATAAGTAATTTTGTCTGTTATAATTACCCAAATTAACTACAAAGTAAATATGAAGAGAGATGTTATCTGCATCCAGAGAAACAATTGAGAAATAGAAGTATATATAGAACAATTTTACATATGTATGTATATATAGTAAGTATATATATGTATATATAGTATGTATATATGTATATATGTTTATGTGGATATATTTCTGAATATATGTATATGTATAATATATATGTGTGTGTGTGTATATATACATACATGTATAAATATATATAAAATATCTAATGGTAGCCACTTCCTTAAGGAAAAGGGGTGAAGGAAGAAAAACATGGAAAGAGTGATTTACAAGATGATTTTGTTGTATATTTGAAAAGAATAGAAAGTTGTGCATAGTAGACTTGCATATTCATGAACAATCATCTTTTTGCCTTGTACTATATTATGGAAATGTTTGTTTTATTCCATAAGTTTTTTTAAGATCATATTACAAAAAATTTAGAAGAAAACAGATCATATACTTCTCACAGCTGTTAGTAAAAGAAATATTCTCAACTGAACAAGAGATAGAGACAATTACAGGAGAATAGATACACAACTTGTATTACTTGAAACTGAAAAGCTCCTGTACAAATAGAATTAATATACCTATAATAAGAAGGGAATTAATCAAATAGGAAAAAAGTCTTTTCATCTAATTTCTCTAATAAGAGTTTGATATACAAGATATGAACATTAATACAAATATATAATTAATAGCCATTCTTCAATAGTGAAAAGATAGGAACAACTGCTTCTGGAAAGAAAAATGGTAAAGTATTTAAAAACCACGTGAAAAAGCGTCCCTGATCACCAGCAAGAGAATGCAAATCAAAACAACCTTGAGGTTTCACCTAACATCCTGCAAATTTGCAAAAATGACAACAATGTTGATAATCGATGTTGAAGGCACTGTGGAAATGTAGACTCAGTAATAGTTTGTTGGTGGAACTGTGAAATGGCACAACCATTTTTGAAAGGAACTTGGAATTATACAAATAAATTCACTAAAATAACCACACTCTTTGAAGCAGAGACTCCATTACTGGGTTTATACTCCAAGGAAACCACCAATAAGAATACTGTATGTTATATGAGATGACTCACTGGAGGGAGAGAGGAGGGTTACATTGACTACTATGGTGATGTAAGAAACAGAAAATATCAGTGAATATTTATTAAAGAAAAGAAAAAGAAAAACTCTGACAATATGTGCAATATTCCACATCATTAAGATCTACATTTGCAACGGAATGGAGGTGATTGTCATCTCATAGCTTATTCTTCACAACTTTGCAAATTTAATTTTCTCTTTGATTAATTAATTCATTGATTTTTCTCTTTTTGTGTGTGGTTGTTCTCCATTTACATTGTTGAAGTCATTGTATATATTTATTTCTTGGCTCTGTTTACTTAGCTTTACATCAGTTCATGTAAGTCTTTTTATGTTTTTCTGCATTCATCACACTTATTGTTTCTTATAACATAGTAATGTCCCATTACATTTATGTACCACAAAGAAAAAAGATAAGATCTCAGATCCCAAAGAGATAAGAATAATATTTTAAAGCATGATTTCAGTGAGGGAGCAAGGGTAAGCGATTTGAAGATTAAAGACAGACATACAAGTAACTCTCTACATGTTGTTTTCTCTTGAGTGAAACCGTGTTCAGAGCTTACTTGGTAGTGGGCAAGGCTGGGGTGAGAAATAGAGGTTTTATCTCATAGACACATAGCAATTAAGCATTCAGTCAACAGACATGTATTAGTGACTGTCATGTGCTCTGTGTTAGACACACTAATGCATAACAGTGGAGTCTCAAACTAGACCAACTGTTCTGGAGAGTAATATGGAACTATGCCCAACTATGCAGGCCCTGTTTCCCAGTAATATTGCTACAGGGTCTATAAACCAAAAAGATCAAAGAAAAAAGACAAAGGTCTAGACGTATAAAAATATTTATAGTACCCTTTTTGGAAACTGCAATTGGGGAATGGTGGAAGAAGTTGTAATATAAGAATGTGATTGAATACTTTTGTGTGATAATAAATTATATAAATCATGATAAAGCATTTATTATAAGAAATGATAAAGTTTAAAAAAAACTTGGAATACCTATATGAACTGGTGCAAAGTAAAAAGAAACAAATCTGGAGATTGAATGATTTATTCAATAACAGTCATATTATAAAGAACTCTTTACAATACAGTCATCTTCTTCAAGAACAAAGGATGAATAATAATCTGTGAATTTTAGTAGATGCCCTCTGGGCACCCAATGTGCCAGTTTGAGTTTGCTAATGATGCTATTTCTTCTTCTGCTGCTGCTGCTGCTGCTGCTTCTGCTGCTACTGCTTCTTATCTTGCCTCTGCTGTTTCTTCTTCTTCCTTCTTTTTTCTTCCCTCACTAATAGGGTCCCTCTCTCCACTTGGGGTGTCATACTGTTACATGTGGGTGCTCTGTCCAAAGGAATATAATTAGTGCTCACATATTTTTGAAGGGCTAGATTTAAATTTTTTTTGTTTTACTAATTTGTTTTTCACAAAAAGCTGGACAATTTACTCTTTGTCCTGCAGTTTTCATTCATGATTTCTTAAAATACAGCTCTGAAAAAACAGGCTTTGAAAAAAGCCATTGTGATTCAAATGGAGCTACTTGAACACACTTTAAACCCAAGTCACTATGGCTTTCATTAAATGGCCAATAAAGGTCTCAGACTTATTGTTGATTGTTTGGGTTTTGATGGCTGAAAGTGAGTGTCAATTAGCATTGTTTTCTGTTCTGGCCAGAAACACTGAGAGTCTTCCCCCTCCCAGACTGATTCTTTCCTGATGGCAAACTAGGCCATCTGTTTTCTCCATTCTTACTTAGCCCTTAATCATTGAATGGGTGTTGCCTCAGACAAACTGAGATCTGGGAAAGACCTTAGTTTAAAAAGGCCAAGGTCACCCACTGCATTCTAGACCATCACCAGTCATCTTGACTTTTGTCTTGCCACTGGACTCCAATGACTCTGGAGGAGAAGTGAGGCTGATTACTTTGTGCAGCTCTGCTTCACTCAAATTTAATTTGCACCTGTCAAGGCATCATGCTCATCATGTCCTTTGTCTTCTTCAAGAATGAAGAGCAAACAACAACAGCAAAGGATGTAAAATGTGAAATGCTATCCATCTCCAGATAAAGAATGATGGAGTATCATTGAAGCAAATTTTTCTTCTTTCTTTTTCTTTTTTTTTTCAGAACCTGGCCAATGTGGAAATATCTTTTCTGTGACTATATGTCATGGAAAAAACGGGTATCATATTTCTTGCCTTCTCAGTGGTAGGTAATGGAGCACAGGGGAGGAGAGCATATGCTGTAAAACTTAAAAAAAAAATTAGAAGAAAAATGGGTATAATAATTCCTGACAGATGTATTAGGATTGTTGTGAGGGTCAAATTAAATAATGTGTTTTGCTTTGCTAGCTTCTGTATTTATATTTATATGTGAGGCAGCTAGGTAGCATAGTGGATAGACTGCTGTGCCTAAAGTCAGAAAGCCTCATCTTCCTGAGTCCAAATCTTGCATCAGACACAGAATACTTATGTGATCCTGGGCAAGTCACTGAACCCCTTTCGTCTCATTTTCCTGCTCTGTAAAATGAGTTGGAGAAAGAAATGGCAAACCACCCTAGAATCTTTGCCAAGAAAATCCCAAAAGGAATCTGAAGAGTTGGGCATGACTGAAAAATGCCTAACAACAATAATTATCGCATGGTTGGTAACATATTTAGTAATATGGCTTCCTTTTCCTCACATATACCATTCGTGGGGAAGATGGGGGCAAGTGGAGGAAAGCTCAAAAGCTATCTTGTGGATATTGATACCTGGGCACATGAGAATACATATTGACTGGATTGTACTGTTCATACTCTGAGCCAGCAATATTATTTCTAGACTTATACCCTCAAAGGGATGAAAGAAAGAGGAAAAATATTTATAGCAGGTCTTTTTATAGTTGCAAAGAATTGAAAATGGGAGGTGAGAGAACTACCAATCAATTTGGGAATGGCTAAACAAAGTATATGGAGTCTGCAAATTGAAACATACCATTTTGGGGGCAGGTAGGTGGCACAGTGGATAGAGCACTGGGCTTGGACTCAGGATGACCTGACTTCAAATTCGGCCTCAGACACATAACACTTCATAGCTGGTGACCCTGGGCAAGTCACTTAACCCCATTGCCTAGCCTAAAAAAGGAAAGGAAGACAGAAAGAAATACACCATTTTCACGGTTTTTTGTTTGTTATGTTCCAATTTTTTCTCCTTCCCTCCCTCCCCTCTACCCTCAACAAGATTTCAAGCAATCTGATAGAGATTATACATGTTTAATCATATTAAACCTATTTCCACATTAGTCATGCAGTGAAGGAAGAAACATGACTAATGTGGAAATAAGTATAGAAGTATGTATAGAATGGTATATCATACAAGTATGTGGAATACACACACTCACATACACTCTTATATATATATATATATATACACACACACACACATACCTATGTATATATACCCATATACATACACTCACATATGCATGCACACGCACATACATACACACAAACATTCATACACACATTTGTGTCTAGAGTGGTGAGGAGGAAAGAAAAAAGGAAGGAAAAAAAGTGTTAAATGATAACTTTATTATATAGTTAAAAGAATAACAATTTGCACATAATAGGTTTGTAGTTTCATGTACAGTTATATTTTTTTCTATTCTACTCTGTTGTGGAAATGCTTGTTTTATTTCTTAAGTTCCAAATAAAACAGACAAAAATTAAACATTTTAAAAAATGAAAAAATAAAAGAAAAAATAAAAATATAAAGGGAAGAGGAATAAATGGAAGGGAAGGAAGAGGAAAATAGGGAAAATTATCTAATATAAATCGATCATGCAAATGGAAGACTTAAATACTTGGGCGATGATGCTTAATTAAGTAATTGTAGTGTTTGGCTTTCTAGGTTATTTTTTTAGTAGTTTCATGATCAATGCTCTTTCTGTATTTGTACATGAAGTTTTTATATTTCAACAAATGTTCAGTTTTTGTGATGGTGCCACATAGCCAAGAACAGGCATCTTTCTTTCTATTCTCATCCCATATTCTCCAGAGGTCTATTATACCTAAATTTTCCAAAATTAGTTTAGGTATATTCTTAATTTTATTTTGGTTATTTTTTCAAAAGAACCTTTGTTTCCCTTTTGATTTTTATTTTGAGGTCATCAAAATAGAACTAGTTCTAGTCCTCTGTCTTATTAAACTCCCTCTATAACCACTGATGATAATAGAATTCTGAGGGGATACGTTTGTCATGTTCCTATATAACCAGTTTATCCTTGTTTAGTCCCTTATGATTCCTCACTCATGTTTACCTTCTCTTGCCTCAATCCAGGATTCCTTTCTTTTGTAAATTTTCTTGTTAATTTACTGAATAAAACAAGCATTTATATAACATAGTGCAAGAAAAATGATGATTGTAGAGTATACTGCAAATCTACCATGCAAAGTTGCTATTCTTTCAAATATACAACAAAATTATCATGCAAATATTTTCTTTTCTTTTCTTTCCACCCCCAACCTTGAGATGGCTACTATTAGACATCAATGGGTATATATGTATAGGGGTGTGTGTGTGCGAAATTATTCTCTATATACTTCTATTCATCAATTCTTTATTTGGATGCAGATAGTATCTTTCTTTATATGTCCTTTATCAGGGTACTTTTCTTTTTTTTAAAATTAATTATTTACTTTTTAGTTTTCAATATTCACTTCCATAAGATTTTGAATTCTAAATTTTCTCCCCCTGCCCAAGACAGTGTGCAATGTGACATAGGCTCCACATATACATTCATATTAAGCATATCTTCACATTAGTCATGTTATTAAAGAAGAATTAGAACCAATGGGAGATACCACAAGAAAGACGAAATAAACAAACATACAAAACAAAAAAGAGTAAATAGTGTGTTTATATTTGCATTCAGATTCCACAGTTCTTTTCCTGGATGCTGTTAGAATTTTCCATCATGCATCTTTTAGAGTTGTCTTAAATCCTTGCATTTCTGAGAAGAGCTAAGTCTATCAAAGTCAGTCATTACACTACGTGGCTGTTACCAGGTACAATGTTCTCCTGGTTCTTTGCACTTCACTGAGCAACAGTTCATGTAAGTCTTTCCAGGTTTTTCTGAAGTCTGGCTGCTCTTCATTTCTTATGGAACAATAGTCTACCATCACATTCATATACCACAACTTGCTCAGCCATTTCCCAATTGAGGGGCATCCCTTCAATTTCTAACTCTTGGCCATCACAAAAAGAGCTGCTATAAATATTTTTGTATGTGTGGGTCCTTTTCCTGTTTTTATGATCTCTTTGGGGTATAAACATAGAAGTGGTATTACTGGGTCAAAGTGTATACACAGTTTTATAGCCTTTTGGCCATTGTTCCAAATTGCTCTCCAAAACGGTTGGATCAGTTCACGACTACATCAAGGAAGCATTAGTATTCCAATTTTCTCACATCTTCTCCAACATTTATTGTTTTCCTGTTTTGTCATGTTAGCCAATCTGATAAGTGTGATGTGGTACCTCAGAGTCATTTTGGTTTGCATTTCTCTAATCAATAATGCTTTAAAACATTTTTACGTACGACTATAGATAGGTTCATTTTCTTCCTCTGAAAATTGCCTGTTACTATCCTTAGACCATTTATCAGTTGAGGAATGACTTTTATTCTTATAAATGTGACTTAGTTCTCTACATACTTTAGAAATGAGGCCTTTATCAGAGACACTGGTTGTAACAGTTCTTCCCCTGCTTCCCTCCTAATTTTGTTTGCATTGGCTTTGTTTGTGTAAAACCTTTTCAATTTAATATAATCAGAATTATCCATTTTGCATTTAATAATGTTCTTTATTTCTTGTTTGGTTGTAAATTCTTCTGTTCTGCATAAATCCGACAGGTAAACTATTCCTTGCTCTCCCAGTTTGCTTATAGGATCAGCCTTTATATCTAAATTATGTACTCATTTTGACTTTATTTTTGTATATGGTGAAGGTTTTGGTCTATTCCTAGTTCCTGCCATTCTCTTTTCCAGATTTCCCAGCATTTTTTGTCAAGCGATGAGTTCTTATCCCAAAAGCTGGGGTCTTTGATACCTAACCTATTACACTGACCCACCGCTTTATTTCTCATCCAGTACCAAGTAGTTTTGGTGGTTTCTTCTTTATAATACAATTCAAAATCTGGTGTGGCTAGGCCATCTTCCCTACCATTTCTTTTCACTAGTTCCCTTGTTATTCTGGATGTTTTGTTCTTCTAGATGAATCTTGTTATTATTTTTTCCAGCCATATAAAATAGGTTTTTTTGGTAGTTTGATTGGTATGGCACTCAATAAGTAAGTTAACTTAGGTAGAATTGTAACTTGCGGTTGTCAGGGTACCCATGAGCAACTGTTGTTTTTCCAGTTATTTAGGTCTGACTTCATTTGTGTGAAAAGTGTTTTGTTATTGTGTTCATAAAGTTCGTCGGTGTTTTCATTAGATAGACTCCTAAATATTTTGTAATCTCTCCAGTAACTTGACATGGAGTTTCTCTTTCTATCTTTTGCTGTTGAGCTTTGGTGGTAATATACAGAAATGCCAATGATTCATATGGGTTTATTTTATATCCTGCAACTTTGCTAAAGTTGTTCACTATTTCAAATAGTTTTTTACTTGATTCTCCAGGATTCTCTAAGTATATCATCATATCATCTGCAAAGAGTGATAGCTTTGTTTCTTCTTTGCTTGTTCTAATACCTTCAATTTCTTTTTATTCTCTTATTGTTAAAACTAACATTTCCGGTACATATTAAACAACAGTGGTAATAACTGACATCCTTGTTTCACCTCTGACCTTACTTTGGTGGTAATATACAGAAATGCCAATGATTCATATGGGTTTATTTTATATCCTGCAACTTTGCTAAAGTTGTTCATTATTTCAAATAGTTTTTTACTTGATTCTCCAGGATTCTCTAAGTATATCATCATATCATCTGCAAAGAGTGATAGCTTTGTTTCTTCTTTGCTTGTCTAATACCTTCAATTTCTTTTTATTCTCTTATTGTTAAAACTAACATTTCGGTACATATTAAACAACAGTGGTAATAACTGACATCCTTGTTTCACCTCTGACCT
>NW_027555639.1:0-33246 GCF_003287225.1 Phascolarctos cinereus | reverse complement strand
CCACAAATCTTGGGGTTGTGATTATTTCTGTGGGGTACAGAACCAGATTTCTCTGCTAGGAACAGAAGTACAGTATAAGCAACATGCCAGAGATTTGATGGATATTGGCTTTCAGGTCCCTGAGAAATAGGGGAAGTGAATACCTGGTACAACACACTTTGCCAGAGAATGAGATCATCCAGAGCTCAAAGGATTGTTGTTATGCCAAGCTTAGGACATAGCTTGCTTGCTGGGCCTTAGCTCTGGAAAATAGGATATTTCCAAAATATTTTGATAACACGCATATGCTGTTGATACCTAAACCAGGAAGACCTAAGACAGAGAAAGATTTGCCTAATGAATAGTGTTGTAAAAACTTTTATAAAACACTAGCAATGAGATTACAGTAACATATCACCTGGATTGTACATTATGAACAGGTGGGATTTTCACCAAGAATGCAGGACTAGTTGAGTACTAGGAAAACTACCACCTTAAGTGACCATTATCAATAGCAAAACCAACAGAAATCATATGATTATCTCAAGAGATGCTGAAAAAGTTTTTGACAAAATATAGCACCCATTCTGAGTAAAAAAAAAAACAGAGACCATAAGAATAAGTGGAGCTTTCCTTAAAATGGTAAGTAGTATCTCTCTAAAATCATCATCAAGTGTTATCTGTAATGGGGATAAGCTAGAAGCCTTTCCAATAAGATCAGGGGAGAAACAAAGATGCCCACTACTATTCAACATCACACTAAGAGAAGTAATGGAAAGAAATAGAAAGGGCAATTAAGAAGTAAAATATCACTCTTTGCAGATGATATGATTGTATATTTAGAGAATTCTGGAGAATCCACTAAAAACTAGTTGAAATCATCAACACCTTTAGCACAGTTGCAGGATATAAACTAAACCAACATAAATCATCAATATATATATATATAATGAGCAAACCCAGCAGTAAGAGATGGAAAGATAAATTCCATTTAAAATAACAGTAGACAATTTAAAATACTTGCGAGTCTACCTGCCAAGTTAAACTCAGGAACTCTATGAATATAATTGCAAAACACTTTTTACACAAATATCAAGTCATATCTAAATGACTGGAAAATATTGTTTGCTCATGGGTAGCTTGAGCCAATATAATACAGAGGACAGTTCTACCTAAATTAATTTACTTAATTCAGTGCTATACCAATTAAACCACCAAAATGATATAGAACTAGAAAAAAATCATAACAAAATTCATCTGGAAGAATGAAGAGTCAAGTATTGAAAGCAAATTAATGAAAATAAATGTAAGGAAGGTGAGTTAGCCATACCAGATCTTAGAATGTATTATAAAGTGGTAATCATCAAAGCTATCTGATACTGGCTAAGAAATAGAGTGGTGTATCCGTGGAATGGATGAGGTACACAGGACACAGTAGTCAATGACCATAATAATCTTGTATATGATAAACCCAAAGATCCCTGCTTATGGGACAAGAACTCACTATTTACATAAACTGCTAGGAAAATGGAAAACAGTATGGCAGAAACTAGGTATAGAGCAACATCTTGCATTGTATACCAAGGTGATCTACCCAAAGGAATGAATTTTGATCACATAAACCTCACAAGATATCTTGGGGTTTAGAGACTAGATTTTTTCTCTTCCCTACTTATTTATTTTATCATTTAAAAATAAAACTGGGACAATTATCTCTTCTGTCCAATCTACTTCTGTTTATGAATTCTTGAAAAAGAGCTCTAGAAAACTAGAGCTTTGTTAAAGCTGATTGGGATTCAAATCCAAATCACTCTGGCTCTCACTGACTGGCCAATAATAGGACCTGGCCTAATTCTCCCTTGGTCTCTGTTTGTGTTTTGATGGCTCAGAGTCCATGTAAATAGCAATTGTTTCTGTTCTGGCTAGAAATACTGAGAGTCTTCCCCTCCTGGATTGCTTTTTTTTTGTTGGATATTTTTTGAGTAGGCAAACTAGGGCATCTTTCGCCTCATTTCTTATGTACCCTTAAATCACTGAATGATATTGTCTCATAGAAACTGAGACCTTAACAGCTTAAAAAGGCCAAGGTATCCCACTGCATTTGGGGCCATTTCCAGTCATCCTATCCTTTGTCTTGCCACTGAAATCAGATAACTCTGGAAGAAAGAGTGAAGCTGAACAGCCCTGTCTCACCTAAATACAATTTACTTGCAAAGCAAGACATCACCCTCCAGACTTCATTGGTCCTCTTCCAGTACAAAGGATGAACACCAGCAGCAGCAGCACAACAACAAAAACAAGGTAAGATCAAATTGTGAAGATGATTTAGATAGAGTAGGTGATACCATAAGCAAATTAGGAGAGCAATGAACAGTTTTTCCTGTCAGATCTATGGAGAAGGGAAAATATTATGATCAAACAGAAGAGAGAGAATATTATGATATGTGAAATGGACAATTTTACTTGTATTCAATTACATAGGTTTTGCAACAAGAAAACCAATGCAAAAAAATATTAGAAGGAAAGCAGAGACCTGGAAAAAAATTTGTAACAAGTGACTTTGTTACAGGACTCAATTGTCAGATATATAGACAAGTACATCAAATTCTTAAGATTAGAAGTGATTGATAAATAGTTAAAGGATATGATCAGACAATTTTTATTTTTTTTCATTTTATTTTTAATTTTTAAAATATTTTATTTTTTCCATTTTTTCATTTTATTAATTTCTTTTGATTTATCAACAATCACTTCCACATGATTTTGAGTTCAAAATTTTTCTTCCCCTTTCTCCCCTCCCTCTACCCTCCCCAAGACAGCGCACAATCTGATATAGGCTTTACATTTACATTCCCATTAAACATATTTTCACATTAGTGAACGTGTAAGTAAAAATTAAAACCAATAGGTGGAAACATCAGATAGATGAAACAAAAGTCAACAAAAGGTAAAAATAAGTGATAGTGATTTGACTTCCATAGTTCTTTCTTTGGATGTAGACAGCATTTCCCATCTTGAGGCCTCTGGAGATGTCTTAGGTCCTTGTAACACTGAGAAAGGTTCAATTTAACAATATTAGTCATCGCATAACGTGGCTGCTATTGTGCACAACGTCCTCTTGGTTCTGCTCATTTCACTCAGCAGCAGACCATATAAGCCCTTCCAGGTTTTTCTGAAGTCAGCCTCTTCATCATTTCTTATAGCACAATAGTATTCCATTACATTCATATACCTCAACTTGCTCAGCCATTCTCCAATGGATGGGCATCTTCTCAACTTCCAATTATTAGCCACCACAAAAAGAGCTGCTATGAATATTTTTGTACATGTGGGTCCTTTTCCCATTTGTTTGATCACTTTGGGATATAGCCCAAGAAGCACTACTGCTCGATCAAAGGGTATGAACATTTTTGTAGCCCTTTGGGCATAGTTCCAAATTGTTCTCCAAAATGGTTGGATCATTTCACAACTCCACCAACAATATATTAGAGTTCTAATTTTCCCACGTCTTCTCCAACGTTTATCATTTTCCTCTTTTGTCATGTTGGCCAATCTGATAGGTGTGATGTGGTACCTCAGAGTTTTTTTGATTTGCAGCATTTTTTCATATGAGTATAGATGGCTTTAATTTCTTCATCTGAGAACTGTCTGTTCATATCCTTTGACCATTTATCAACTGGGGAATGGCTTGTGTTCTCATAAATTTGTCTTAATCCTGTATATATTTTAGAAATGAGGCCTTTATCAGAGAGATTATTTGTAAAAATTCTTTCCCAATTTTCTACCTTCCTTCTAATCTTAGTTGCATTGGGTTTATTTGTGCAAAAACTTTGCAATGTAATGTAATCAAAATTATCCATTTTGCTGTTCATAATGCTCTCTATTTCCTGATTGGTCATGAATTCTTCTGTTCTCCATAAATCTGATAGGTAAACTACTCCTTAATCTCCCAGTTTACTTATGGTATCAGCCTTTATATCTAAGTCATGAACCTATTTTGCCTTTATTTTGGTATATGGTGTGAGATTTGGGTCTATGCCTAGTTTCTGACATACTCTTTTCCTGTTTTCCCAGCAGTTTTTTCAAAGAATGGGTTCTTATCCCAGAAGCTGGGGTCTTTGGGTTTATCAAATAATAGATTACTATATTTGATTACTGTATCTTCCATATTTAACCTATTCCACTGATCCACCTCCCTATTTCTTAGCCAGTACCAAGCAGTTTTGATGATTGCTGCTTTATAATACAACTTAAGATCTGGAATTGCTAGGCCACCTTCTCCTGCATTTCTTTTCATTAGTTCCTTTGACATTCTGGATCTTTTGTTTTTCCAAATGATTCTTTTTATTATTTTTTCTAACTCTATAAAACAATTTCTTGGTAGTTTGATTGGTATGGCACTGAATAAGTAAATTAGCTTAGGTTAGATTGTGATTTTTATTATGTTAGCTCGGCCTACCCGTGAGCAACTGATGTTTTTCCAATTATTTAGATCTGATTTTATTTGTGTGAAAAGTGTTTTGTGATTGTGTTCATAGAGTTCCTGGGTTTGTTTCGGGAGGTAGACACCTGCATATTTTATAACATCTATAGTAAGTTTAAACGGAATTTCTCTTTCTATCTCTTGCCTTTGGGCTTTGTTTGTAATATATTGAAACGCTGATGATTTCTGTGGGTGTATTTTATAGACTGCAATTTTGCTAAAATTGTTTATTATATTCAAGTAGGATTTTGTAAGTATATCATCATGTCATCTGCAAAGAGTGATAGCTGTGTTTCTTCTTTGCCTAATCTAATACTTTTAATTTCTTTTTCTTCTCTTATTGCTAAAGCTAAAGTTTCCAGTACTATATTGAATAACAGTGGTAATAATAGACATTCTTGTTTCACCCCTGATCTTACTGGAAATGCTTCTAGCCTGTCCCATTACATATAATGCTTGTTGAAGGTTTTAGATATATGCTATTTATTATTATAAGAAAGACTCCATTTATACCTCTGCTTTCTAGTGTTTTTAATAGGAATGGGTGTTGTATTTTATCAAAAGCTTTTTCTGCATCTATTAAGATGATCATGTGGTTTATGTTCGTTTTGGTGTTGATATGCTCAATTATGCTGATAGATTTCCTAATATTGAACCAACCCTGCATTCCTGGTACAAATCCTACCTGGTCATAGTGTATTACATTTGTGATAAGTTGCTGCAATATATTTGCTAGTATTTTGTTTAAAATTTTTGCATCTATATTCATTAGAGATATTGGTCTATAATTGTCTTTATTTTGACTCTTCCTGGTGTAGGTATCAACACCATATTTGTATCATAAAAAGAATTTGGTAAGACTCTTGCTTCACCTATTTTCCCAAATAGTCTATAAAGTATTGGAATTAATTGTTCTTTAAATGTCTGATAGAATTTGCATGTAAATCTATCTGGCCCTGGAGATTTTTTCCTAGGGAATTCATAAATGGCTTGTTCAATTTCTTTTTCTGAGATAGCGTTATTTAAGTATTTTACTTCCTCTTTGGTTAATCTGGGCAATTTAAATTTTTGTAAATATGTATCCATTTCACTAAGATTGTCAAATTTGTTGGCATATAGTTGGGCAAAATAATTCCTAATTATTGTTGTAATTTCTTTTTCCGTGGTGGTAGCTTTGCCCTTTCATTCTTGATACCAGTAATTTGGTTTTCTTCCTTCTTTTTTTCAATTAAATTAACCAAAAGTTTATCTATTGTATTGTTTTTTTCATCAAACCAGATCCTAGTATTATTTATTAGTTCAATAGTTTTCTTAATTTCAATTTTATTAATTTTTCCTTTTGTTTTCAATATTTCAAATTTAGTGTTTAGTTGAGGATTTTTAAGTTGTTTTTTTTCCTAGTTTTTCACTTGTATGCCCAATTCATTAATCTCCTCTTTTTCTATTTTATTTGTGTAAGCATTTAGAGATATAAATCTTCCCCTAAGAACTGCTTTCGCTGCATCCCATAAGTTTTGGTATGTTGTCTTGTTATTGTCATCCTCTTGAATGAAATTATTGATTGTTTCTATGATTTGTTATTTGACTCAATCATTTTTTAGGATTAGATTATTTAGTTTCCAATTATTTTTTAGTCTCTCTTTCCATGACCCTTTGTTACATATAATTTTTATTGCATCATGATCTGAAAAGGATGCATTTAATATTTCTGCCTTTCTGCACGGTATTGTGAGGATTTTATGCCCTAGTACATGGTCAATTTTTGTGTATGTGCCATGTACTGCCGAGAAAAAAATTATATTCCTTTCTATCCCCATTCTGTTTTCTCCAGAGGTTTATCATACCTAATTTTTCTAATGTTCTCTTCACTTCCTTAACTTCTTTTTGTTTATTTTGTGGTTAGATTTATCTAGTGCCGAGAGAGGGAGGTTCAGGTCCCCCACCAGAATAATTTTGCTGTCTATTTCTTCCTGTAACTCCTTGAACTTCTCCTGTAAGAATCTGGATGCTATACTATTTGGTGCATATATGTTTACTAATGATATTATTTCATTGTCTATGGTGCCTTTTTGCAGGATATAGTTTCCTTCCTTATCTCTTTTGATTAGATCTACTTTTTCTTTTGCTTTGTCAGAGATCACGATTGCTACCCCTGCTTTTTTTACTTCAGCTGACGCATAATATATTCTGTTCCAGCCTTTTACCTCTACCCTGTATGTGTCACTGTTTTTCCAATGTGTTTCCTGTAAACAACATATTGTAGGATTATGGTTTTTAATCCATTCTGCAATCCATTTCTATTTTATGGGAGAGTTCATCCCATTCACATTCTCAGTTATGATTACTATCTGTGTCTTTTTCTCCATCCTTTCTTCCCCCATTTATGCTTTTCTTTCTCCTTTTTCCTTTCCCCCCTTCACTAGTGTTTTGCTTTTGACTACCGCCTCCTTCAGGTCCTTCCCCCGTTTTATTATCCCTTTCCCTTTTCTTCCCCTTTACTCTTACTGCTTCTTCCCTCCCTTCTTTCTCCACCTCCCTTTTCTTTCCCCTCTCCCTTTTCTTTCACCTTTTCCCTCCTACTGCCTGTAGAGCAAGTTAGATTTCTATACCTAACTGATTATGTTATGCCCTTCTTGAGCCAAATCTGATGAGAGTAAGGTTCAAACAATGCTCGCCCCACCTCCCTTCTTTCCCTCTGTTGTAATAGGATTTTTTGCCTGTAATGTAATTTACCCTTGTCTGCCTCCTTCTTTCTCAGTACATTTTCTAAGATCAGAGTGATCCACTTATTTGGATCCATTTAACCCACTTGATTAGATTTTTTTTATCATTACATGAAAGTCAACTAATATCCACCCTCTTTATGTATATTCCTTTGACATGGTGTAATAATAATACAGTTCTCAAGAGTTGCAAGTGTCACCTTCCCTTGTAGGGGTTTAAACAGCCCCCTCCTTATTAACAACATATTGTATCTTTCTGTCCCATTTACCTTTTTAAGTCCTTCTTGAGTCCTGTACTTGAAGATCAAATTTTGTGTTGAGCTCTTGTCTTTTTATCAGGAAAGTTTGGAAGTCTCCTATTTCATTGAATATCTACCTCCTCCCTTGAAAAATGATGCTCATTTTTGCTGGGTAATTGATTCTTGGCTGCATTCCAAGCTCCTTTGCCTTACGGAATATCATCATGTTCCACACCCTGCGGTCTTTTAATGTAGAAGTTGCAAGGTCCTGTGTAATCCTGACTGTGGTTCCATGATATTTAAATTGTTTCTTTCTGGCTGCTTGCAGCACCTTCTCTTTCATCTGGTAATTTTGGAATTTTGCTATTATATTCCTTGGTGTTGTCAATTTGGGATCTTTTTCAGGTGGTGATTGGTGGATTCTTTCTGTGGTTATTTCCCTTCTGGTTCTAGGACTTCAGGGCAGTTTTCCTTTATGATTTCTTGAAAGATACTGTGCAGGCTCTTTTTTTAATTATGATTTTCAGGGATTCCAATATTTTTAAATTGCCTCTCCTGGATTGATTTTCCAGGTCAGTTGTTTTACCGGTGAGGTATTCTATGTTTTCATGTATTTTTTTTTCATTTTTTTGTTTCTGTTTGACTGATTCTTGCTCACTCATAAAGACATTAGTTTCCATTTGTGCAATTTTAGTTTTTAACAGATTTTTTTTTCTGTTAGTTTTTGTACTTCCTTCTTCAACTGGCCAATTGTGTTTTTTAGGGACTTGTTTTCTTAAGTGTATATTTTTTCCAATTGGCAATTGTATTTTTGAAGGACTCTTCTACTTCTCTCATTTGACTTTTAAAATCCTTCTTGAGCTTTTCTAAGAAGGCTTTTTGGGCTTCAGACCAGTTCATATTCCCTTTTGTTGCTGCAGATGTGGGTTTGTTGACAATATTGTCCTCTTCAGAATTTCTGTCTTGATCTTCACTCTTCTGATAATATGAATCTATGGTACATTTCTTTTTACTCATGGTGTTTATTTATTCCCTGGCCTCTAAAGAGATTGAGCTCTCCTGCTGGGAAACAGCAGATACTGACCCAAGCTTCTTGTGTTGGGAGCCTAGGTTTTGGTCACTGGCTTAGTGTGCTGGGGCCTCTTATGCTGGCAATTGGAGGCTGTAGGTTTCTGACAGCTTACGTTTTGTTGAGCTGGAATCAGCAAGGCTGGAACTTTCAGGCAATTCTAGGTTGCCTACTTTTCCTTTCCTTTACCTTTCTTTAGCTCCTTTTAGATGGGTGTTCAGGTGCTTATCTGCCTGGGGCCCCCTGCAGTGTTGTCTCCCTCCTTTCTGCTAATGCACTGGGAGATTCCCTTGAGGTAGAGTTCTAAGGCACCTGGTGGTTTTCTGAGGTGGTTTCCCGCAGGTTCCCTGTGCCCTTACTGAGGCACTCGGAGGTCCAGATGTTTGTGTTTGCCCATTCTACCACCTGGGCTTCAGGATTTCTTTGCAATTGGAGGCTGTAGGGCTCCGACAGCTCCTCTGGTATTGGGTTGAAACCAGCAATGCCAGGCCTTTAGGAAGCCTTTAGATTGTTTTCTTCACCTCCTTTCAGATGAATGCCTCAGGGTACTTATGTGCCTGGGGCCCCTTGTAGTTCTGCCTCCCTTATTTTTGCTGCAGCACTGGGAGACCTGTTTGCTGGGCTGCTGCACTGCTGCTCCCCATCTTTCTTCTAGTTCAGGTGTTCCAGGGTTTTTTTCTGGGGTGATATTTTCTGGATTTTCAGAGGTTGATAGGGGAGAGTGACAGCGGCTGCCTGTTCACTCGACCATCTTGGCTTCCAGAAGTGGAAGTCCCCTGATCAGGCAATTTTTAGATGAAACTAATACTGTCTATAGTCATAGGAAAAAATGTTGTAAATCACTATTGATCAGAGAAATGCAAATCAAAACAACTATGAGCTACTACCTCACACCTATCAGATTGGCTAATATGACAGAAAAAGAAAATGATGTATGTTGGAGGGGATGTGGAAAGATTGGAACACTAATGCACTGTTGGTAGAGTTGTGAACTGATCCAAACATCAGAGCAATTTGTAAGTATGCTAAAAAGGCTATAAAACTGTGCATATTGTTTGATGAAGCAATACCAGTCCTGAGTCTATATCCCAAAGAAATAAAAAAGGGAGAAAGGACATCTCTGTAAAAAGATATTTGTAACAGCTCTTTTCATAGTGGCAAAGAATTGGAAATTGAGAGGATGTCCATCTATTGGGGAATGGCTGAACAAGTTGTATATAATTGTAATGGCATAATACTGTGCTATAAGAAATAATGAGCATGCAGATTTCAGAAAAACCTCGAAAGACTTCTATGAACTGATGCAAAATGAAGTGAGCAGAACAAGCAGAATATTGGACACTGTAACAGCAATACTGTATGATGATCAATTGTGAATGACTTTGGTATTGTTAGCAATGCAATGATCGAACACAATTCCAAAGAAACCATAATGAAAAGTCATATCTACCTCAGGAGAAAGAAATGATAAAGTCTGAATGCAGATCAAAGCATGTTATTTTCACTTTCTGTATTTTTGTGTTTATTTTGTCCATTGGGTCTATGTATTCTTTCCCAATACAACTAATATGGTAATAATATTTGCATGACTGAACATGTATAACCCATACAAAATTGCTTCCCACCTCAGGGAGGGAGGTAAATGAGGGAGAGAGAAAATTTGGAATTCAAAGTTTTTAAATGACTGTGAAAAATTGTGTTTACATATAACTGAGGGGAAATAAAATATAATTGAAAAATCTGTATGTTGTCCTCAGTTTTCTTTATCAGCTTTGGTTCACATGATTTGAGTAAAACATGAAAGTTAGAAGGGACCACAGCAGTAATCTCATACAATCTATTCATGAAAGGAATGTACAGCATAAGAGACAAATGGTAATTCAACTTATCCTCAAATACCTCTGAGGAGGGGGAACCTACCACCTGTTCAAGACCACCCTTTGCATTTTTGGAGAATTCTCATTTTGAGGAAGTTTTTCCTGATGTTAGGCCTAAATTTTCCTCATGTCAGGCCTTTATAACTTCCAACTATTGCTCATGTTTCTGACCTCTGGAGCCAAGAAGAGCCAGTCTAATCCTTTAAATACATAACAGACTTTTGATTTTTGATACTTGATGTCCCAGATTTCTCTGAAACTCTTCATTTAGGCATTGCTTATGGTGTTATAATATTCCATTATATTTATATAATATGATTTGTTTGGGCATTCTGCTAACTGAAGGCACTCCATCAGTCTCCACTTTATGACTAATACAAAAAAGTGTTATAAATATTTTTGTACACTCAAGCCTTTCCCATCTTTCTCTGAACTTTTTGGTGCATAGGATTAGTAGTGGTGTAGCTGGGTCAAAAGGTATGCTTTTGGAACATATTTTAAAATTGACTTTCAGAATGGCTGGACCAATACTTTATTATTGGGCCTGTTTTCCCACAGTCTCTCCAACAACTGTCATTTTCCTTTTTTATTGTCATTTTAACCAATCAGTTTGCAAAGGACAATTAGTGTTTCTCTCATCTATCTACTTATTATTGCCCTATTACTCATGGTTATGAAGGAATTTTGAGCATTGTTTCTTGTTTTTCTGAATACTTTAGATTCTTTCCTCTGAAAACTACCTGTATACATCCTTTGACCATTTATCACTTGGGAAATTCCTGTTATGTATATAAATGAAGACTGCTTCTGTATATATCTTACATATCAGAGAAACTTGCTGCAAAGATTTTCTTCCCATTTACTAGTCTTTTTATAGTTTAACTGCATTAATTTTCTTTTTGTAAAAAGCATTTGAATTAATTTAAATGAATGTAATTTAAATGATCATTTTACCTCCTGGGATCCTCTCCATCTCTTTGCAGGAAATGTGGTTGGGAATGTTGCTTCTGCATGTCACTCATCAGAGTGATGAGTAGCTACTGTGGTATTGACAGCTGGAGGCTGTTGGCAAGGAAATGTGGGGAATGGGAGATGTAATTAGGGGCAGAGACTCAGGTGGGGAAATTAGGTGCTCCAGATAGACTTAAACCCTGCATTACCCAGCCAATGGGGAAACAGGGGAGGGAACTGTGATTAGGGCCTAGTAATAAAAGCTTTGTTCTCCCTTCTGTAAGGTATGCCCACACCTGGGACACCAGGCCTTGCTAGGCCATTAATAAAGTCTTATATTTTTTTCTGGTTCACCAATGGCTTCTTGGAACTTTTCTTCTTTGTTCTAGAACTTTCTCTATCTTTAGATGACAAAGGTAATTTCTTAATTCTGGAATTTGTCTATAACATCTCCCTTTATCTCTAATTCATATCTTCATTTGGAACTTATCTTGGTTTGTGTTGTGAGATATTGGTCTATACCTAATTTCTTCCATACTGCTTTCCAGTGTTGTCAGAAGCTATTTTCAAAGTAAGTTCTTACCCCCAATAGTAATTACTGGGGTCTTTGGATTTCTTTTTTTTTGTTTGTTTGCAAGTCAATTAGGGTTAAGTGACTTGCCCAGCGTCACACAACTAGTAAGTGTCAAGTCTCTATTCTGGGACTGGATTTGAACTCAGGTCCTCCTGACTCCAGGGCCTGCATTCTATCCACTGTGCCACCTAGCTGCCTCAGTCTTTAGATTTCTTGAACACTAAATTACTAGGTTCATTGGCTTCTCATAATACGCCCAGATTGCCTCTCCTTTATCACAAACACCAGGATTGAGTGGTCACTTTCTCCCAGCACTCGCATCATTTCCACTCCAGCAAACAGTTGCTTCAGATTACTGAGAATCTGATCCTGAATACTCAGTCAATGAACATATGTTAAGCACTTACTATGTGCCAGGCACTTTGCTAAGTAAGTGCTGGGGATACAAAGAAAGGCAAAAGACAATCTCTCTTTTGAAAGAGGTCAATATAATGGGGAAGATAACATGCAAAAAACTATGGAGAAACCAGCTATGGACAAAATAAAGCGGAAGTAATAAGCAATGGGAAAAAGCCAGAATTCGAGGGGATTGGAAGAAAGCTTCCTGTGGAAGGTGGGATTTTATCTGGGATGTGAAGGATGGCAGGGAAGCTAAAAGGTGGTGACGAAGAGTGAGGGCATTTGAGGCATGGGGAATAGCAAGTGAAAATGCTCATTGCTGGGTGATAATGCCCTTTCCCCTTTGCTAGTCTCTGTACTTCATGAAGGATTAAATGATCACTAATGCAATTCAAGAAGTTATTAGCTAGAAGGCTGAGTAAACACTCAGCCAAACTCTCCCAACACTCCCCGTAAAACAACTTTAAAATAATGCCTCACATCAAATTCTCCAGTGGCAGAACCAACAGAAGGTCAGGTTGAGACATTCTCCCAAGCATAAACAACTTGAGAGGTTGGAAGGAGAGATCTGTAACAAGGGGGTGGAGGCTAACCTGGACTCCATGTGGAGGATTGGAACTGGGTGGTGGAATGAAAAGAAATACCCTTAAAATCAGTTAGTACTGACGACTTTGATCTATTTTTAGTTTGATTGTAGGATTCAGCTCCCTTCCTTAGGAAAACCTAGACCTCATAGCTAAGCCAAAAAAATAAAGATATTCTCTTAAGTATATGTTACCTACAGATTTAGTGAATTTAGTGAAATTAGAGTTAGATAAGATTTTATCATTTAGTAGCAGATGATTAAGAGTAAGACTTATATCACTGGAGGAATAAAATAACCATCACATTATAGTAAAAGTTCCTCTTTCTGGCAAGGGGGATTGAGAAAAGGTTTAAGTTCTAGTTATTTTATTTTTAAAAAATTTATTCAGGGGCAGCTAGGTGACTCAGTGGATAGAGCTCCAGCCTTGGAGTCAGGAGGACCTGAGTTCAAATTTGACTTTAGACACATGATGTAAGCTGTGTGACCCTGGGCAAGTCACTTAACCCTGATTGCCTCACCAAAATAAATTTACTATTTTGTTTTTGCCCAGTTACATATAAAAAGAATTTTAAACATTCACTTTTAAAACTTTGATTTCCAAATTCTCTCCCTTCCTTCATCCCCGACATGTCCCCACTGAGAAGGCAAGCAATTCGATATGGGTTAGACATGCATGAAAAACATGTCCATATTAGTCATTTTGTGAAAGAAAACAGACCAAAAAAACTATAAGAAAAATAAAGTATAAAAAGTATCCTTCAATCTGTATTCATACACCATCAGTTCTTTCTCTTGGGATGCATAACGTTTTTCATCATAAATCCTTCAGAGTTGTCTTGGATCATTGTATTGCTGAGAATAGCTAAGTCATTCACAGTTGATCATCTTACTTTCTACACAGTACATTTCACTTTGCATTAGACCATACAAGTCTTTCCAGGTTTTTCTGAGAGCACCCTGCTCATCATTTCTGATACCACAATAGTAGTATATCAAAACACATACCACAATTTGTTCAGCCTTTTCCCAATTGATGGAAATTCCCTCAATTTCCAATTCTTTGCCACCGGAAAAGAGCAGCTCTAAATGTTTTGTACATATAGGTCCTTTTCCTTTTTTTTTTTTATTTCTGCTTGGATAGAAACCTAGTAGTGATATTGCTAGGTCAAAGGGTATGCAGGGTTTTATAAACATTTGGCCACAGTTCCACAATTGTTCTACAGAATGGCTGAATCAGTTCACAACTCCACCTGTAATAGCAAAAGGTTAAGTTCTTTAGACTTAGTGAATAAGATCGCTTATGTTTTTTAGCTAGACGTTATGTACAAGTTGGGTAGTGTAATCTTATAAAGTTGGTTTTCCCTTTCTGAAAAATGGAGGCTGGGGGATGAGGGATGACTGCTAACTACAAACCACAAGTTCCTCTTTCCCAGTCTCAGTTCAAACTAAGTTCAAACCCCTTGAAAGAAAGCTTTCTGATTACAAAGTGCTTCAGGTATGGGGTAAGACCTTCTGGGTTAATCTCACTTTCACAGCTAAATGTGGCTAACACTATGAATTTGGGTTAAGAAAGCCTGGGGGAAGCAAACCACTCAGATGACGTTCCTTATCCAGCTGAATTATGTTCAAAGCACGTTTCCTAAGACTGTTGTAATTAACTTATTTCTCCTTTCTGTTACAAAAGTTAGCCCTAGAAATCATTTCTTTGTCACTAATTACTGAGGAATTAATTGACCTGACTTAGGGGAACCTCTCAACCATTGCTGTGAAATCATTATTTATTTACCTGGTAACTTCTGAGTCACAGTTCAAGGGCAGAGAGGAGCACTTTCTGGCAAGTGGATCAGGGACCTGGAGGAGCAGTATCACTTCCAATAATAATGGAGCCAGGGCCCTGAGGGGCAGGGACATTTCTGGTCTAAAGGGAGCAGGGACAGGGTTCTTCCTGGGTTAGGACCAGAGCACAGACCAAGAAAATAGAGACCAAACCTCTCCCCAAATCACATAATTTTCAAACCACCAAAAACTTTCAAACCACCAGAACTGGTTCTGAAAACAGCAGTGTGAACACATACACACACACTTGGGCTTTGCTGAAGTATAAAAGGCAAGAGTAGCCATCATGATCCCACACAAAGCAAAAAGTGAAACAGACTTAATTCAAAGAGATAAGCAGGGAAACTATATGTTTTTTAAAAATTAATTTATTTTTGTGTTTAATAGGAATGTAAATGTAAAGCCTATATCAGATTGTGCACCGTCTTGGGGAGGGTGGTGGGGAGGAAGGGGAGAAAAATTTTCAACTCAAAAGCATATGGAAGTGATTGTTGATAAATCAAAATAAATTAATAAAATTTTAAAAAATAATTTATTTTATCAACAATCACTTCCATTTGCTTTTGACTTTAAAATTTTCCTCCCCCTTCCTTCACACCACCCTCTCTAAGATGGCATACAGTCTGATACAGGCTATTCATATGTATTCCTATTAAACTTATGTTCACATTAGTGATGTTTTAAGTAAGAATTAGAAGTAATAGGAGGAACTACCAGGAAAAGGAAACAAAACTTAAAAGAAGAAAGTAAAAAAGCAAATAGTGTGCTTTGATCTGCATTCAAACTCCACAGTTCCTTCTTTGGATGTGGATAGCATTTTTCAATCACAAGGCCTTTGGAGATGTCTTACATCCTTGTATTGCTGGGAAGGATTAAGTTTGTCTATATCAGTCATCGCACAATGTGGCTGTTATTCTGTACAATGTTCTCTTGATTCTGCTCACTTCACTTAGTATCAGACCATACAAGTCTTTCCAGGTTTTTCTGAAGTCTGCCTGTTCATCATTTTTTGTAGCACAATACTATTCCATTGCATTCATATACAATAACTTGTTCAGCCATTTCCCAGTTGGTGGGCATCCTCTCAATTTCCAATTCTTTGCCACCACAAAAAGGGCTGCTACAAATATTTTTGTACATGGGGGTACTTTTCCCATTTGTATGATCTCTTTGGGATGTAGTCCTAGAAGTGCTATTGCTGGGTCAAAGGGTATGCGCATTTGGATAGCCCTTTGGGCATAGTTCCAAATTGCTCTCCAAAATGGTTGGATTATTTCACAACTCCACCAACAATGCATTAGTGTCCAATTTTCCCACACCTTCTCCAATATTTATCATTTTCCTGCTTTGTCATGTTGGCCAATCTGATAGGTGTGATGTGGTACCTCAGAGTTGTGTTGATTTGCATTTCTCTAATTAATAACTATTTAGAGCATTTTTCATATGACTATAGATGGCTTTAATTTCTTCATCTTAGAACAGCCTGTTCATACCCTTTGATCCATTTATCAATTGGGGAATGACTTGTATTCTTACAAATATGACTTAATTCTCCATATATGTTAGAAATGGGGCCCTTATGAGAGATACTGGTTGTAAAAATTCTTTCCCAATTTTCTCCCTTCATTCTAATATTAGTTGCATTGGCTTTTGATGTGTAAAAACTTTTCAATATAATGTAAAAAAGTTATCCATTTTGTTTTCCATAATGTTCTCTATCTCCTGTTTGGTCATGAATTCTTCTGTTCTCCATAAATCTGATAGGTAAACTATTCCTTGCTCTCCCAATTTGCTTACAGTATCAGCCTTTATATCTTTATATCTAAATCACCAACCCATGTGGGCCTTACTTTGGTAATGGTGTGACATTTTGATCAATGCTAGTTTTGCTTAGTTTCCAGTTTTCACAGCAGTATTTTTTTTTCAAAGAGTAGGTTCTCATCCCAGAAGTTGGGGTCTTTCAGTTAATCAAATAATAGCTTACTATAGTCATTAACTACTGGGTCTTGCATACTTAAACTATTCCACTGATCCACCACTCTATTTCTTAGCCAGTACCAAGCAGTTTTGATGATTGGTACTTCAGAATACAATTTAAGATCTGGAATGGCTAGGCCACCTTCCCCTGCATTTTTTTTCATTAGTTCCCTTGATATTCTGGATCTTTTGTTCTTCCAAATGAATGTTATTATTTTTTCTAACTCTATAAAATGTTTTTGGTAGTTTGGTATGGCACTGAATAAGTAAATTAGCTTACGTAGAATTGTCATTTTTATCATATTAGCTTGGCCTACCCATGAGCAACTGATGTTTTTACAAATATTTAGATCTGACTTTGTTTGTGTGAAAAGTGTTTTGTAATTGTGTTTATATAGTTCCTGGCTTTCTTTCAGGAGGCAGACATCTAGATATTCTATAATGTCTACAGTAAGTTTAAATGGAATTTCTCTTTCTATCTCTTGCTGCTGGGCTTTGTTGGTAACATATAGAAATGCCTATGCTTTATATGGGTTAATTTTATAGCCTGCAACTTTGCTGAAGTTGTTTATTATTTCAAGCACTTTTTCACATGATTCTCTAGGATTCTCTAAGTATATCATCATGTCATCAGAAAAGAGTGATAGCTTTGTTTCTGCTTTGCCTATTCTAATACCTTCAGGTTCTTTTTTTTTTAAACTTTTATATCTTCTAAATTTATGTATTTTTAGTTTTCAACGTTTACTTCCACAAGATTTTGAGTTTCAAATTTTCATTTCGCCCCTCTGCCCACCCCAAGATGGCATGCATTCTGAATATCCCTTCCCCTAGTCTAACCATCCCTTCTATCTCTCCCCCCTTCTCTTATCCCCTTCCCTTTCTACTTTCTTGTAGGGCAGGATAGATTTCTGTACCCCGTTTCCTGTATTTCTTATTTCCCAGTTGTGTGTGAAAACATTTTTTTAAACATGTGCTTTTAAAACTTCGGGTTCCATTTTTTTCCCTTCCTCCCTCCCCACTCACAATCATTTAAAAAACAAGTAACTCAATATGGGTTACACATGTGCAGTTATGCAAAACATAGTAGGCATGTTGTGAAAAACTAACTCTATTTCCCTTAACCCTATTCCGCCCCTATTTATTCTATTTTCTCTTTTGAGCCTGTCCCTCCTCAAAAGTGTTTGCTTCTGATTACTCCCTTTCCCAATCTGCCCTCCTTTCTATCATTCCCTTGCTCTTTTGTCTCCCCCCCCCATTTTCCTGGAGGGTAAGACAGATTTCCATATGCAAATGAGTGTGTATGTTATTCCCTCCTTAAGCCAAATCCTTTGAGAATAAGATTCACTCATTCCCTCTCACCTTCCCCTGTTTCCCCTCCACTGTAAGAGCGTTTTCTTTTCTGTTTTGTTGGGAGATAATTTACCCGTTCTACCTCTCCTTTCTCCTTCTCCCAGTATAATTGTATTACATCCCTTAATTTTATTCTCCAGCTATGACCCCTTCATCTTCAACTCACCCAGTGCCAGCTACACATTTATATCTATATCTATATCTATATCTATATCTATATCTATATCTATATCTATATCTATATATATCTATATCTATATCTATATCTATATCTATCTATCTATCTATATCTATATCTATATCTATATCTATATCTATATCTATATCTATGTCTATATACATGCACATAATTTTTTCCCTCCAACTCCCCTAATACTGACAAAGGTCTCATGAGTTATAATTATTATCTTTCCATGCAGGAATGTAAACAGTTCAACCTTAATAAGTCTCTTATGATTTTTCTTTCTTGTTTACCTCTTCACGTTCCACTTGAGTCTTGTATTTGAAAGTCAAATTTTCTATTCAGCTCTGGTCTTTTCATCAAAAATGCTTGGAAGTACTCTATTTCACTGAATGACCATTTTTTTCCCCTGAAGGATTATACTCAGTTTTGCTGGGTAGGTGATTTTTGGTTGTAATCCTACCTCCTTTGCCCTCTAGAATATTATATCCAATGCCCTCAGGTCCCTTAATGTAGAAGTTACTAAATCGTGGGTTATCCTGATTGTGTTTGCAGGATACTTGAATTGTTTCTTTCTAGCTGCTTGTAATATTATCTCCCTGGCCTGAGAACTCTGCAATTTGGCTACAATATTCCTAGGAGTTTTCCTTTGGGGATTTCTATCAGGAGGAGATAGGTGGATTCTTTCCATTTCTTTTTTGACATCTGTTCTAAAATATCAGGGCAGTTTTCCTTGATAATTTCTTGAAAGATAATGTTTAGACTCTTTTTTTGATCATGGCTTTCAGATACTCTAATAATTTTTAAATTCTCTCTCCTGGATCCATTTTCCAGGTCAGTTGTTTTTCCAATAAGATATTTCACATTGTTTCCTAATTTTTCATTCTTTTGGATTTGTTTTACAGTGTCTTGATTTCTCATAAAGTCACTGTCTTCCAATTGCTCTATTTTAATTTTTAAGGCAGTATTTTCTTCGGTAAGCTTTTGAACTTCCTTTTCCATTTGCCCAATTTTGCTTTTTAGGGCATTCTTCTCCTCATTGGCTTTTTGGACCTCTTTTGCCATTTGGGTTAGGGTATTTTAAAGGTGTTATTTTCTTCAGTATTTTTTGGGTCTTCTTTAGCAAGCTGTTGACTTGTTTTTCATCTTGCATCACTCTCATTTCTCTTCCCAGTTCTTCCTCTACTTCTCTTACTTCCTTCTCAAAATCCTTTGCTCTTTCAAGGCCTGGGATCAATTCATATTTTTCTTGGAGGCTTTGGATGTAGGAGCTTTGACTTTGTTGTCTTCTTCTGGTTGTATGTTTTGATCTTCTTTGGTACCAGAAAAAAAAAAGATTCTGTGGTCTGACACTTCTTGTGATGTTTGCTCATGATCCCAACCAATTACTTGAATTATAAACTCTTTGTCAAGGTAGAGGGCTGTTTCCAGTGTGGAAAATGTACTCTCCCAAGCTTCGGTGGTTTGTGCAGCTATTTTCAGAGATACTTCTAAGGACCTATAAATTTTCAATTCTTCCCAGGCGGTATGATAAGGGGCGATGTGTTTGCTCCTTTGCTGGCCTGTGCCCTGGTCTAAGAATGACCACAAGCCCTCTTTTCTGTCTTGGAGCTATTCTCTCTCCATAGCCACTACAAGCTCCACCGCACCAGAGCTCCTCCTCGCCCTAGGACAGCCCTTAGAACTGTAACCCAGATCCAAGCACAGGCAAAGCAAGAGAATCCTGCACCAGCAGAGAGATCCCTGCAATCCCCCTCTGATCAGCCACCTGATTCCCCCTTAGTCTGTTTGCCTGAAGTTCAGGAGGCAGCCACCACCCCAGGGCTATACTCGGGAACTGAGACTAACACCTAGTTTCTCTCTCACTACAGAAACAGACTTTTCCCACTGACCTTCTAAGTGGTCTTTGGCTTTCGTGGGTTGAGAGGTCTGGAATCCACCACAGCTTCCTGAGATTTAGTCCTCTAAGGCTTGTTCCAGGTTTGCTGTGTCCTGCGTGCCCACGCTGAACTGTGCTTTTCTCCCAGCCTGGTGCAATGTACCTTTCTGATCAACCTTCCAGGTTGTCTTGGGCTGGAAATTTGTTTTATTCTCTCTTTTTAGGGGTTCTGCTGCTTTAGAATTTGTTTAGAGCCATTTTTTATAGGTATTTAGAAGGGTTTGGTAAAGAGCTTAAGCAAGTCACTGCTTTCATTCTGCAATCTTGGCTCCACCCCCATCCTTCAGTTTCTATTTCTTCTCTTATTGCTAAAGCTAACATTTCCAGTATGATATTGAACAACAGTGGTAATAATGGACATCCTTGTTTCACCCCTGATCTTATTGGAAATGCTTCTAACTTGTGCTCATTTCATATGATGCTTGCTGAAGGTTTTAGGTAGATACTAGTTACTATTTTAAGGAAGACTCCATTCATTTCTATGCTCTCTAGTGTTTTTAATAGGAATGGGTGTTGTATTTTGTCAAAAGCTTTTTCTGCATGTATTGACATGATCATGTGGTTTCTGTTGGTTTTGGTGTTGATATGCTCAATTATGCTGATAGTTTTCCTAGTATTGAACCAGCCCTGCATTCCTGGTAGAAATGCTACCTGGTCATAGTGTATTATTCTTGTGATAAGTTGCTGTAATCTATTTGCTAATATTTTGTTTAAAATTTTTGCATCTGTCTATTAGAGAAATTGTTCTATAATTTCCTTTCTCTGTTTTGACTCTTCCTGGTTTAGGTATCAGCACCATATTTCATCATAAAAAGAATTTGGTAAGACTCCTGCTTCACCTATTTTCCTAAATAATCTACATAGTATTGGAATTAATTGTTCTTTAAATGTTTGATAGAATTTCCATGTAAATCCTTCTGGCCATGGAGATTTTTCCCTAGGGAGTTCATCAATGGTTTGTTCAATTTCTTTTTCTGAGATGGGGTTATTTAAGTGTTTTACTTCCTCTTCTGTTAATCTGAGCAATTTATATTTTTCTAAATATGTATCCATTTCACTACGATTGTCAAATTTGTTAGCATATAGTTGGTCAAAATAGTTCCTAATTATTGTTTTAATTTCCTCTTTCTTGGTGGTGGATTCACCTTTTCATTCTTGATACCAGTAATTTGGTTTTCTTGTTCCTTTTTTTTCAAATTAAATTAACCAAAGGTTTGTCTAATTTATTAGTTTTTTCATAAAACAAGCTCTTAGTTTTATTAGTTCAATAGTTTTCTTAATTTCAATTTTCTTAATTTTTCCTTTGGTTTGCAATATTTCTAATTTATTGTTTAAAGGAGAATTTTTAGTTTGTTCTTTTTCTAGTTTTTTTGGTTGTATGCCCAATTCATTGATCTCCTCTTTTTCTATTTTATTTATGTAAACATTTAGAGATGTAAAACTTCCCCTAAGAACTGCTTTTGCTGCACCCCACAAGTTTTGGTATGTTGTCTCATTATTGTCATTCTCTTGAATGAAGTTGATTGTTTCCATGATTTGTTGTTTGACTCAATTATTTTTTAGGATTAGGTTATTTACTTTCCAATAATTTTTTAGTCTATCTTTCCATGGCCCTTTATTACATATAATTTTTATTGCATCATGATCTGAAAAGGATGCATTTAATACTTCTGCCTTTCTGCACTGGATTGTGAGGTTTTTATGCCCTAGTACATGGTTGATTATTCTGTATGTGCCATGTACTGCCGACAAAAAAGTGTATTCCTTTCTACCCCCATTCGGTTTTCTCCAGAGATCTGTCATACCTAACTATTCTAATGTTCTATTCACCTCCTTAACTTTATTCTTGTTTATTTTCTGGTTAGATTTATCTCATTCAGAGAGGGGGAGGTTGAGGTAGTCCATTAGTATAGTTTTGCTGTCTATTTCTTCCTGTAACTCCCTGAATTTCTCCTCTAAGAGTTTGGTTGCTATACCATTTCGGGCATGTATGTTTAGTAATGATATTACTTCATTGTTCATGGTGCCTTTTAGCAGGATGTAGTTTACTTCCATATCTCTTTTGATAAGATCTATTTTTGCTTTTGCTTTGTCTGAGATCAAGATTGCTATCCCTGCCTTTTTTTACTTCAGCTAAAGCATAATATATTCTACTCCAGCCTTTTACCTTTATCCTGTGTGTGTCATTCTTTTTCAAATGTTTCCTTTAAACAACATATTGTAGGATTATGGTTTTTAATCCATTCTGGTATCTGTTTCTGTTTTATGGGAGAGTTTATCCCATTCACAGTTATGATTATTATCTATGTCTTTTTCTCCATCCTTTTCCCCCCTTTGTATGCTTTTCTTTCTCCTTTCTCCTTTTCCCTCCTCACTAGTGTTTTTCTTTTGACTAATACCTCCCTCAATCACTCCTCCCTTCTATTAGCCCTTTCCCTTTTCTTCCCCTTTACCCTTACTTCTTCCTCTCTCCCTTGTATCCCTCCTCCCTTTTCTTTCCCCTTTTCCCTCCTACTGCCTACAGGGCAACTTAGATTTCTATACCTACCTGATTATATTATTCCCTTCTTGAGCCAAATCTGATGAGAATAAAGTTCAAACAATGCTCATCCCGTCCCTTCTTTCCTTCTGCTGTAATAGGTTTTTGTGTCTTTTCCTGTAATGTAATTTACCCTTTTCTGCCTCCTCCTTTCTCACTACATTTTTTTAGATCAGACTAATCCACTTACTTGAATCCATTTAATCCACTTGATTAGAAATTTTTTATCATTATGTGAAAGTCAACTTATATCCACCCCCTTTATGTATACTCCCTTAACATGGTGTAATAACGATACAGTTCTCAGGAGTTGCAAGTGTCATGGTCCCTTGTAGGAATGTAAACAGTTTGCCCTTATTAACAACATATTGTGTCTTTCTGTTCTATTTATCTTTGTGTGTCTCTCTCGAGTCTTGTACTTGAAGATCTAATTTTCTGTTCAGCTCTGGTCTTTTTATCAGGAAGGTTTGGAAGTCCCCTATTTCATTGAATATCCATCTCCTCCCCTGAAAGATCATGCTCATTTTTGCTGGGTAGTTGATCCTTGGTTGTAATCCAAGCCACTTTCATTATGGAATATCATATTCCACACCCTACAGTCTGTTAATATAGAAGGTGCAAGGTCCTGTGTAATCCTGCCTGTGGTTCCATGATATTTCAATTGTTTCTTTCTGGCTGCTTACAGTGTTTTCTCTTTGACCTGGTGATTTTTGAATTTGGATACTATGTTCCTTGGCATTTTCAATTTGGGATCCCTTTCAGGAGGCGATCAGTGGATTCTATCTCTGGCTACTTTACCCTCTGGTTCTAGGACCTCAGGGAAGTTTTCCTCTATGATTTCCTGAAAGATATTGTCCCGCTCTTTTTTTCATCGTGATTTTCAGGGAGACTAATAATTTTTAAATTGCCTCTCCTGGATTGATTTTCCAGGTCATTTGTTTTACCAATGAGGTATTTTATGTTTTTATCTATTTTTTCATTTTTTTGTTTGTTTGACTATTTCTTGCTCTCTCATAGAGTCATTAGCTTCCATTTGCCCAATTCTAATTTTTAATAAATTGTTTTCTTCTACTAGATTTTGTACGTCCTTCCCCATTTGGCCAATTGTATTTTTGAGAGATTTGTTTTCTTCAGTGTACTTTTTTTCTAATTGTCCAGTTGTATTTTTTAGGGATTTGTTTTCTTCAGTGTATTTTTTTTTCCAGTTGGTCAATTGTATTTTTTTAGGGACTTGTTTTCTTCAGGGTACTTTTTTTTCCAGTTGGCCAATTGCATTTTTGAAGAACTCTTCTCCCTCTCTCATTTGACTTTTAAAATCCTTCTTGAGCTCATCTGAGAAGGCTTTTTGGGCTTCAGACCAGTTCATATTCTCTTTTGAGGTTACAGATATGAGTTTGTTGACAATATTGTTCTCTTCAGAGTTTCTGTCTTGATCTTCACTGTTCTCATAATATGAATCTATGGTACATTTTTTCTTCCTCATGGTGTTTGATTATTCCCTGCCTGTTAAAGAGACTGAGCTCTCCTGCCGGTGAGCAGAGGGCACTGACCCAAGCTTCTTGTATTGGGAGCCCAGGTGTTGGTCACTAGCTTTGTGTGCTGGGGCCTCCAATGTTGGCAATTGGAGGCTATAAGGTTCTGGCAGCTTACTTGGTATTGGACTGGAATCAGCAATGCTGGAACTCTAGGTTGCCTGCTTTTCTTTTCCTTTAGCTTTCTTCAGCTCCTTTCAGATGGATGTTGCAGGGTGTTTATCTGCCTGGGGCCCTTTGTAGTACTGCTTCCCTAATTTTTGCTGGGGCACTGGGATATCTGTTGCTGTAGAATGCCAAGGCACCTGGTGGTTTTCTGAGCTGTTTTCCACCAGTTCCCCCACCCTCAGTGAGGCACTTGGAGTTCCACATGTTGGTGTTTGCCCACTCCACCACCTGGGTTTCAGGATCTCCTCTTGGTGTGCTAAAGTGGGGCTTTCCACTAGCTTGCTGGGATGCCAGTTGTTCTGTACTGTTCCCCTTCCCCCAGGGCAAGAGAAGAGTGGTCTTTCCCATTACTCTGTGAAGCTACTTGGGTTATTGGACAGCTGCTCCGTCTTTCTTCAGGTTCAGCTGTTCCATGGTTTTTCCTGGGGCGATATTTTCTGGGCTTTCAGAGGTTGATAGGGTAGGGTGAGAGTGACTACCTTTTTACTCTGCCATCTTGGCTCCCAGAAGCAGAAGTCTCAGGGAAACTATATCTTGCTAAAAGGCTCTCTAGACAATAATGTACTGTCAATGCTAAACAAATATGCATCAAAAGGCAGCACTTGCAACATCTTAAAGTAAAAGTTAAATGACTCAAAGAAGGAAATAAAAATTAAAACTATACTAATGGCCAACCCCAGCTTTCCCCTCTCAGAATTAGGGAAATCTATGCATAAAATAACATTTAAAAGATGTTAAGGAGAGGAAAATAATATTTTAAAAGTTAGCTATGGTAAGACTGAGAAAATTGAATGGAAATAGGAAGGAATATACCTTTTTCTCAGCTGTATGTGAGACTGCAATAAGAACAGCAAGGTCCTATCTTTCCCCCAGAACAGTTGGACCCTATCCTTCTCTCATATGCTGAGTAGACAACTACTTCCCCCCATATACTTAATAGGCAACCTCACCACTCTGTGGCCCACCCTATCACCAGTGACCTTGTGGTCAAGGGACTTCCCCATGCAAGCCCTATGAGACTCCTCAATGCCTGATAGTATGTCAAAGCCCCCATTAATGTCTCATGACTATGATAATGAAGGGACTCTCGAGACTGAAAGTGTATCTTTTTTGTGATAGCCACCCTGATGACCCAGTAAAGCACAGTAGCAAGTAACTTTTTTTGCTTGCATAACACAAAGATTATGTCATAGTAAATTTCCATAACTCACTCCCACTTCAGCTTTAATATAAGTAAGTCTTCATTCCCTTTCCCGCCAACCAACCAGCCTCCTGACATTGCTTGTTTCCATTCACTTTCATGACAATAAAGCTTCATCCATTGAGAAACAAGTCCAGCTTTTGGGTAATTTTTATCCTTAGAACTTTCTCATTGCAGGACCTTCACAAAAAAAAATGAACACACAGTACTGCATAAAACCTTATAACCAAATGAAGAAAAACAGAAATATTACATGCACCTTTCCCCGACCACAATGCAATATAAATTGCAGAGCTGTGGAAGCGTAGATTAAAATTTAATTGGAAACTAAATAATCTAATCCAAAAGAATGTCCAAAAACAAATCATAGAATCGACCAATAATTTCATTAAAGAAAATTTACAACAATCAGGCCACATACCAAAATTTGTGGGATGCAGCCAAAACAGTATTTAGGGGAAATTTCTACCTCTTAACAACTAAAAACAAAAAATCTCAGACCACAGAAAGTTACAATTGTGACAAGGAAGATCAAGACACAAATGCCTAGCAATCATGATCTCAGACAAAGCAAAAGCAGAAACAGACCTAATTCAAAGAGATAAGCAAGGACACTACATCCTGCTAAAAAGTATCATAATAAAACAATGCAATAGCAATACTAAAAAAAATATGCATCAAGTGGCAGAGCATCCAACTTCTTAGAGTAAAAGTTGAATGATTTACAGAAGAAAAGAGTCAAACTATACTAATAGGTGATCCTAACTTTCCCCTCTCAGAGTTAGGTAAATCTATGCATAATATAAAGAAGAAAGAAGTTAAGTAGATGAAAAGAGTCTTAGAAAAGTTAGATATGATAGACTTCTGGAAGCAACTGAATGGAAATAGAAAGGAACATAACTTTTTCTCAGCTGTACATGGGACCTTCACAAAAACTCAGCATGTATGAGGGCATAAAAACCTCATAATAAAAAGGAGAAAAATAAAAATCTTAAATGCACCCTTAGACACCACAGTTGATAAAAATGACATTGAAGAAAGAGTGTGGAAACAGATTAAAAATTAACTGAAATCTAAATAACCTCATTCTAAAGAATGAGTGGGTCAAAGAACAAATCATAAAAAAGTGATCAATGATTTTTTTAAAGAGAATACCAATGATGAGACAACACACCAAAAATAGTAGGATGCAACAAAAGCGGTACTTATGGAAATTGTCTTTCTCTAAATGCTTACATCAGTCAAAGAAAGAAAAAGGAGATCAAGGAATTTTGTAAGAATTTTTTTTTAAACTAGAAAAAGAAGAAATTAAAAATCTCAAATTAATATCAAAATGGAAATGCTGAAAATCAAAGGTGAGACTAAGAACACTGAAAATTATTTTTAGAAAATTAAATTAACAAATAAAAGCAGTATTTGTTTTATGAAAACACTAATAAAATAGGTAAACCATTGGTTATTTGATTAAACAAAAGAAGAGAACCAAATGACTAGTCTTGAAAATGAATAGAGTGAATGCATAATCAATGAAGATGAAATTAAAGCAATTATTAGGAGGTATTTTGCACAATCATATGCCAGGTAAACTTAAAATCGAAGTGAAAAGAGTATTTACAAAAATATAAATTGCACACGTTAACGTAAGAAGAAATAGAATACATGAACAACCCCAAATTAAAAAAAGAAATTGAACAAGGCGTAAATGACCAAATCCTGAGGATCAGATGGATTTAAAAGCCAATTCCACTAAACGTTTAAGGAACAGTTCATCCCAATACTATATAAACTATTTGAAAAATAAAGAAGGAGTCCTGCCAAAGTCTTTTTATAGCCAAAATATGGTTTTGATACCTAAGCTAGGGAGAGAAAAACAGACCAATTTCCTTAAAGAACAGCAAGGAACCACTTGAAACAAAATCCCAGGAAAGAGATTACAGCAATATATCACAAAGATCATACACTATGAACAGTGGAATTAATACTGAGAATGCAGGGCTGTTTTAGTGTTAGGAAAACTATCATCATAACTGACCATATCAACAAAACCCAACAAAAATCTTATGAGTATATGAAAAGATGCAGAAAAAATCTTTTGACAAAATACAACCTATTCCTATTAAAAACAGTAAAAGCAAAAGAATCAATAGAACCACTCTTGAAATTATAAATAATAATCTTTTTAAAAACCAAGAGCAAGCATTGTCTGTCATGAGAATAAACTTGAAGCCCTCCAAATAAGATCAGGAGTAAAAGAAAGACATCCATTATCACCACAATTATTCAATATTGTATTAGAAATTCTAGCTATAGACAAAAGGCAAGAAAAAGGAAATTGGAAGAATAAAAATAGGCAATGAGGAGACAAAATTACTCCTCTTTCCACATGATCTATGGTACATTTGGAGCACCACAGAGAATAAAAGAACTAGTTTAAACAATTAACAACTTTAGCAAAATTGCAGGATACAAAATAAATCCACATGTATTATCAGAATTTCTACAATACTACCAACAAGCTACAACAATTATCAGAAGGAAGAGACAGAAAGGAAATTTCATTTAAAGTAACTGCAAACAATATAAAATACTTGAGAGTCTCCCTGCCAACACCAACCCATGGACTACATGAAAACAATGACAAAACACTCTTCACACAAATAAAGACAGATCTGAACAGGAGGGGACATATGAATTGCTCATCAGTAGGCTGAGCCAATAAAAATGACAATTTTACCCAAGGTAATTTGCTTATTCGGTGCCACAACAATCAAACCACCAAAGACTTGTTTTATAGAAGTAGAAAAAAAATAATAATCAAATTCATCTGGGAAAACATAAGGTAAAGAATTTGAAGAAAATCAATAAAAAAAAGTGAAGCCCTACAGTGAAGCAGTAATAGATTTTAAAGTATAATACAAAGCAGTAATCATAAACGCAATCTGGTATTGGCTAAGATATGGAAGGGTAGATCAATGGAAGAGACTAAGCACACAATACGCAGTAAGAAATGACCACAGTAATCTAGCGTTTAGTAAACAGAAAGATCCAAGCTTTGGTAGTAAGAACTCAGCATTTGGCAAAAATTGCTGGGAATACTGGAAAAGCAGTTTGGCAGAACTAAGCATAAATCAACATGTCACATCCTATACCAACATAAGGTCAAAATGGGTACATGATTTTGGCATAAATGGTGATATCATTACTAAATCAGAGGAGCAAGGAAAAATGTTCCTGTCAGATATATAGATAAGGGTTTAAGTGATTTTATATAACTTGCCTTCTCAAGGTGTGGGGGAGGGTAGGGAGGAAAAGAATTTAGAACTCAATATTTAAAAATGGATTTTAATGTTTTTCTTTTAATTGGGAAATAAATAAAAACATTTTTATAGAAAATATTTAAAAAACAACCTAAACAGCTGGAAGAATGTTCAGTGTTCACAGCTAAGCCATGCCAATACCATTAGAATATCAGTATCACCAAAATTAATTTGTAATTTTAATGCTTAACAAATCAAATCACAAAGAGGATATCAAGAGAAATGATTGAAAGAAATGCTGATGAAGGGGATATAGAACTTTCAGGATACAAATTGTAATATAAAGCAGTAGTCATCAAAGCCATTGGTTAAAAAACAGAGAAATAAACAAATGGTATAGTGTAGAAAAGGGAGATTCAGAAAAAATAGAACTCAACAATATAGTATTTGATAAGGGGGAAATGATAAGTTAACTAGAGAAAAACCCCTATTTGACAGAAACTGCTGGGAAAATTGGGAAGCAGTTTGGCAGAAATTAGGCTTAACCCCAAAAGGTACAGGGTAAGTGGATATATGACCTTAATCATCATGTGACTAAAAATATCATATACCACTCTCAGATACGGGTAACAGATATATTCTTGACCAAATAAGTGACAGAGGTAATCACAAAGTGCAAAATTGATGGCTTTGATTTCTTAAAACTGAAAAGATTCTGTACAAACAACATTAATGCATCGAGCATAAGAAGGAAAGTGTTTGGGGGTAAAAATTGTTTGCATAAAATTCCTCTGATAATGGTTTAACTATACAAAGCATACAAACAAGTATATATATATATATATATATATATATATATATATATATATATATGTACATATAAATATATATGTGTGTGTATACATACATACATATATATGTAAGTATACATGAATGTATGTATATACATAGAAATTCCCCTCTTGATAAATGGTGAAAGGATATAAACAAGCACCTCTGAAAAGAACTGCAAAGTATTCACAAGCACATACAAAAATGCCCCAAGTCGCTAATGAAAAGAGAAATGAAAATCAGCACAACCTTAGGATCACAAGAGAAAGTCAAAGTTGGAGGGGTGTGGGAAGATAGGCACACTAACACGTTGTTGGCAGAGCTGTGAAGTGGCACAATCATTTTAGAAAGTTGGAATTATACAAAGAGAGTAACAAAAATGTCCATAGCTTTTGAAAGAAAGACTCCATTACTGGGCTTATATCCCAAGGAAGACATTAATAAGAAAAAAGTCTCCCTATATATGCCAAAATATTTACAATACCATTTTAAAGAAATGAAATAGTTATATATATATATGTATATATATGTATGTATATATATATGTATGTATATATATATGTATGTATATATATATATGTATGTATATATATATATATATTTAAATATTTGTGATGACTACTAATGAGAAACAAAGTAGATGCTCATCAGCTGGGAAATGATTGCTAAACAATGTCTGGAACATGAATAATGGAATACTACTACTGTACTTTAAGAAATAATGGCAGTGGGGGCAGCTAGGTGACGCAGGGGTTGGGTACCAGCCCTGAAGTCAGGAGGACCTGAGTTCATTTCTGGCCTCAGACCAAACAGTTGACACTTACTAGCTGCGTGACCCTGAGCAAGTCACTTAACCCCAATTGCCTAACAAAAAAAGAAACAAAGAAAGAATGGCAGTGGTGACCACAGGGAAGTCTAGAATGTTCTCTGTGAAGTGATGCAAAATGAAGTAGGAGCAGCTAAGAAAACAGAATGAATACATGGGAAATCTAACAATTTAAATGGAAAGAACCCACCAAAAGTGTAAAAACACATGGAACAAACTGTTGAGGAACATGAAGGACTGAGAAGAAAACATGAGAAGACACTATCACCCTACCCTGTCCAGGAGGCAAGAGGCCCACATGAATTAAACATTGCATTCCTTTTCCTGAATGCATTGGTCAGTTCTACTTGCTTTTTTCCTGCCTAAAAGAAAAAAAAACACTATTTGTCACATGGCATGGCTCTCGAGGATGGGGAAAGGGAAAGAGAAATGGGATACCCGGGTGATGTACTAAAGAGAAAACTTTTTTTTTAAAAGATGTCAAGCATCTCGAGGGTAATAATGGATGGCCAAAGAAAGAAAGAAAGGAGTTTAGGTTAGTGATTATCAGTAGCAAATATCAAACTATACAATTACTATGAAGAGCATTATTATTGATATTGTCTGAATTTTCTTGACCCCATTTTGGATTTTCTTGGCAAAGATAGTGGAGTAGTTTGCCATTTTCTTCTGCAGCTCACTTGACAGATGAAGAACTGAAGCAAATAGGGTTAAGTGACTTGCCCATGGTCACACAGTTATTAAGTGAGGGCAGATTTGAACTCAGGAACATGAGCTTTCCTGACTTCAAGGCCAGTGGGACACTTAGCTATCCAGAAAACAATTGGAACTTAGTAAATATCAAAATGTTGATCAATGGAAACAATGAGGTAAGCAAGCAAAGAAATAAAATAAAATGGTTTTTAATAAATCCAAAGACAGCAGTGTTGGTGGGGGAGGACATACTTCTTGATGTAAAACAAAACATATGGGATAAGGGGAAAGCAGTTTGGCAGAAATTTGATAGTATATCAACACCTCACAGCACCTATCAAATAAAACTGCAAATGGATACATGAATTAGGTATAAAGAGGGAATTAATATAAAACTAGAGAAGCAAGGAGGAAATTACTTTTCACATCTATGGATCGGGGAAGAGGTTGTGACAGAACAAGCAATGTAGAAAATCACAGAAAGTAAAATGGATGATTCTGCTTCTGTAAAGTTGTAATGTTTTTGCACAAATAGCAAAAAAAAAAGCACTTAAAATGAGAAGGTAACAGTTAAGTGAGGAAAAACATCTTTGCAGTAAAGTTCTCTAAGGACTGTTGCATATGCAAGATATGAAAACAACTGATTCCAAATTCTAAGATTAAGAGCCATTCTCCTATGGGTCAAAAGATATGAACCAGAAGTTTTCAAAGGAAAAATCCAATCTATCAATGGCCTTATGACAAAATGCTCCAAATATTTCATAATGAGAGAAGTTCATGTTAAGAATTCTCTTCTTTCACTCTGTAAATCATAGACATCCACAGGTTCAGGGACAGTGCTCTCTTTCTGTTCTCCAGCAAGGTACATGGAAATGCCCCTTTCACCAGGTGCTGGTTAAAACCAGAACAAATACACCATTAAATTAAAGGACTCCAAATGAAGGAGATGATATGGAGAAGGGGAGGGGAAAATTTCCTAGACTGTCTCCTCTCTCCCAAGCCCCCAGGCCAAGCCAAGGTTGGGAAGAAGGGAGGGAGAAAGGATGGAAATGTCCACCTGAGGAGGGGAAGGAGGGAGTGTCCCTAAAGGTTTCTCCCTGATGGCCTCACTGAACCCCACTCACTCCACGACACCTGCCCCCCAAGCCCCAGACCTCCAGGCAGAAGCTTGGGCTGTCATATGGCCCCACGCAGCAGAAGCCCTGGAAGAGCAGGTACACATGAGTACATATACATACACATAAATACACACATACACACTCTCAGATACACATGATCTTACATACACACACAAAACATGCATAAACAAAGCTATGAATACTCCCACGACTGACCCAACCATGCCCCCACAAATCCCCATGGGCACTAAAACAAGCCAATTTGGGATAGCAGTGATGAGGTGAGGCAGACAGGAGTGTGTGAGGCAGATGAAGCGAACAGGATGCAGGATATGAGATAAGATGCAGGATGTGACCAGCCAGAAAAGTGATCAAAGAAGACTATGCATTAAAGACCCCCCCATGGACTTACCAGTGTGCTTTCACAAAGCACCATCAATTAACCTGACCACTCTTCCCCTCCCCTTCCTGTTTCTCTTTTCTTCTCTGTATGGACTATGTGACATCTTGGAGTAGTGCTCCACTCCCCCTCATTCAATAAAACTGTATTTAAAACATACCTTTAACCTGGCCAACTTCCTTTCCCTCCAATGGGAAGTAGGTCCTATGCTCTGTCTCTCTGACATGGGAGCAGACCAGCTTGAGTGCATCACCCCAATAAATGCCGTTCTTTAATTTGAAGAACTGTCCAAGTGAATTTCTTTCAGGACACTAGGACCACCTGTGTATTCCTTATAATTTCAGGTGGCACCCCAACATTCTTGGGGTGCATCCTGAACTCATCAGGGGGAGGTTCAGGAGAAGATTGAACAGGGGACAGAAAAAATATAGGGGGAATGTGGAGGGGCAAGAGGAACATTGGCAGGAAGAATGGAAAGGGGACTTACCTCATACATATCCACACAGGAAAGTGCAGGA
>NW_027555638.1:0-33289 GCF_003287225.1 Phascolarctos cinereus | reverse complement strand
ATAAGGAGGGGAATGGGTTCAGAAAAACCTGGGAAGAACTATATGAGCTGATGTAAAGTGAAGTGAGCAGAACCAGGAGAACATTGTACACAGTAACAGCAATCTTATGTCAATTAGCCACTCTGATCAAGGCAATGAGCCAAGATAATTTTAAGGGACACCTGATGAAAAATGCTGCTCACCTCCAGAGAGAGAATTGAGGAACTCTGAGTGCAGATTGAAGTATATACTTAAAAAAAAAAAGATCAGCTTTGTTTTCTTGTTTGTATGTATGTGTGTGTGTGTGTGTGTGTGTGTGTGTATGTATTGTTGTTGTTTTTGCAACAAGGCTAATACTGAAATGTGTTTTGCTGCAGGAATGATTAATATCATGTTGTTTTCCTTCTCTACGGAGAAGGGAAAGGAAGGAAGGAGAGAATTTAGAACTCAAAAATTTTTTAAAACGAATGTTAATTTTTTTTGCATGTAATTTAACAAAATAAATAAAAAATATTAGAAGAGAAAAAGATAGAATAATCAAAATGAAAATACACAGGAACATTACAGACAAAATCTAGAGCTTGCTGGGGAAAGAGAAAGTACTTTAAACATCTGAGCCAGCCCTGAAGTCAGGAAGACCTCTGTTCAAATTTGACCTGGAACACTAGATGAGAGACCCTAGGCAGGTCACTTTACCTTTCTGCCTCATTTCCTCATTTGGAAAATGGGATAATAACAGCATGTACTCCCAGGGTTGTTTTGAGGATCAAATGAGATAATATTTAGAAAGTGCCTGACACCCAGTAGGTGCTTAATAAAAGCTAATTCTCTTCTTCAGTAAAAAAAGGAATTTAAGTCCCCAGGAGCCACAGTCAGATCACACAAGACTTAGCGGTCACCGTCATAAAGGAGCGGCCTGGGAAGCTGGAATACGGTATTCCAAAAGGCAAAAGATAGGCCTTAAACTCAAACGGAGTATAACCCTACATTGGGGTAGGGGTAGCAAGTGGACTTTTAATGAAATTAGAGACTTTCAAGCAGCCGTAATTCAAAGACTGGAATTGTGGAGAAACTTTGAAATACAAGCGGGATTAAAGAGCCCAAGGTCAATAAGAGCGAGCAACTGGAAAGACTTTACGGGGATAAAGTGTTGCATTCTAATGAGGCAGAGAGGTGGCTTCAAGTGCCCCCCCCCCCCCCAAAGAACAGTGGTGTCAGCAGAGGTCAGAGAAGGACCCTAATTTGACGGAGCGCTTGGGATTGAGGTAAAATTGGGGAGGCGTTATCTCCTATAATTGGGGGGGATGTAAACAGAAATCTATACAAATGAGGAAGGGGTGAGGGGAAGAGTCTCTTGAACGAAACCCACTTCGAACTAATGTGGAGGGAGAGGGGCAGAGCCTAACTCTAAATGCGCCGTAACAATAGCAAAGAGTCAAGGATAGTGACTAACCCCCGGACCCAGTATTTAGAACATGGAGAAGGAGCCCCAGGACAGTATCAAGTCTGTCTCTTTTTCTTTCTTTTCTTTCTCTTCTTCCTTCCTTCCTTCCTTCCTTCCTTCCTTCCTTCCTTCCTTCCTTCCTTCCTTCCTTCGGGGAGGAGGGCTGCTCACCCCACTCTTTTCGCCGCACACCGCCCGTGTCACCCAGCCCGAGACTGACCCGTTCACCATCACCCACAGTGATGCGCTGTGGGGGACCAAAAGAGGCTGCTTCTGCCTCGGACCCCAGTCCCTGGAGCTCCCAGGAAGTCCCCAAGGCGCGGGCTGCCCCACGGATAAGATTCACAACCCTCCCGGGTTTGAGTTTACTGGGTCAGGGTCGCTCGTCCGCACGGCAACAGAGGCGACAACTGGCGCCCATTGGTGCTCTAGATGACATCAAAGTTAGCTTTGCCGAAGTAGGTGTGCATCGGCGCCCGAACTCATACCCTGTAGGACCTCCGTTGGAGGACCCCTAGGCTGGGGCTTGGGAGGAGGAAGTGGAAGTGGCTGCAGCCACCTCGGAGCCAGGAGGAGGTTCGGCGGAGCCGTGCAGGGAGACCCGCCTCAGGCCTGGGGGGCGCACGGCCGAGGATCCGGCGAAGGGCTGGGACAGCGAGCCGCCGCCCCAGCGCACTGAGGGTGGCTTGGGGCTAGCCGTAGCAGGAAGGGAAGAGAGGCCGCCCTACCCCCAGCGAGAGAGGGCCGGTACGCCGTGGCAGGCCCCGCGCCAAAAGCAGAACTGTCAGGAGTGGGATTCGAATCCACGCCTCCAGATGGAGACCAGAAGGCTCCCAACACAGTGGAAAGCTTACGCTTGAGTCTGCGCCTTAGACCACTCGGCCATCCTGACAACTGACAGCCTTTTCCCTTCCCAGGCCCTCTGTCTTGTCCTCGGCCTCCCGAGCACGCCCCGCTCGAGGCTCCCCGAGTCCCCCGAGCTCCTGTCCTGCCACCTCCCGCCGTGGTGGCTTTGTCCTCGCTCTGGGCCCACTAAGGATGTACTTCTCACGCTGTAAGCCTCTCCTCAGACAGAAGAGAAGTTCCGGGAGGCCAGGCTTGTGTCTGCTCCCAGTCCGGGGCTTGGCACACAGTGGGCGCTTACTAAGTGCTGGGGATGAGGGGACAAGAGCTTGCAAAGGAGACACAGCGATAGAAACAGAGGGGAAAGGGGACGAGAAAAAGACAGTGAGCCCAGGAGTCCTAGAGAAGAGGAGGAGGCGTGTCGGGCCCACGGCGTCTCCGGCTCAGTGGTCCTGGCTGGGGGGGGGGGGGGGGGGGGGTGAGGGGAGAGGGAATTTTAAAGCGTCAGAACCGAAATCGGAATAAATGAGCCCCAAAGAAAGAAGAGTCCCCGAAGCAATGAGTGGGAAGGGGGCTGGCGTGGTCCCTCAGCACCCCCAGAACGACCTGTCTGGACGTGGATGGCCTTCTGGGCTCTCTTGGGGCTCAGGTCTGCACGGTGGTGGACAGATCCGGGAAGGCTCCCTAAACGCGCGCTGTAGGAGAGGAGGGAAGTCCCTCCAACTACCACCTCCTCCTGTCGGAGGCCCTCCGGGATGTCTAATGCGAGCAGAGGTTAGAATGTAGGGCCTGGAGGCTGGAGAAACGGCACACCACTCCAGTATCTTGGCCAAGAAAACCCTAAATGGGGACGCTCCGTAAACAACTGAGCCTTGGCCCCGCGGCAGGAGCCGGTTCTGTTGGCGTTCCAAGGAGGTAAGCTCGCCTGGGAGTTGTATGGGTCACCCGTGGTCCACGGGCCGGCTCCCGGCCTCGGAGGGGGGGCCATGCCCGCAGGGGAAACAGACCCTGTCCGTCGGCTCCAGCGGAGTTGGCTACCCGGCGGAGGCTGGGGCCCTTCCTGTACGGATACCCTCTTCCTTTCTGGGTCTGGCCTAGGCTTCGCGGTGGATAATCCTCTAGCTGGGTGTGGGCTTGGAGTCAGGGAGCCAGAGGCTAGGCAGGACCCATGAGAGTCCTGATCCAAGGGAGCCCCGGCGTCGTCCAGCGGCCCGTGAGAGCCCCCAGCTGAGTCTGTTAAGGAGGAGGGGGATGGGTTAGGGTCAGGGTTAGAGTCGTCCAGGGCCGGGGTCCAGATCCAGGCGATTCCGGTCCTGCGTCCTCTGAGCAGGATGTGGATTGGACGGGGAGCCTCGGTATCGGAATCCAGGACCTAGAGAGAGTTTGAGGGGAACAAGAGGCTGGGCCTAGGCGCGTGGCCCTGATCGCGGTGCTGACTCTGCTTTCTGCGGGGCGTGGCCTCGGGTGTGGGGCGGGCAGAACCAGTGGGCCCAAAGGCCCAGACTTTGCATTCAGCAGCCCCCTCATGACCACTCAGCAGAACATCGGGCCAGTGGCGCAATGGAGAACGCGTCTACTACGGATCAGAAGATTCCAGGTTCGACTCCTGGCTGGCTCGGCCGTTGAAGTGTTTTATTTTTTCCTCCCTCGCTTCTTCATTTTTCTGAAGGAGGAAGCATTTCTTGAAACAGTAAGTATTTGTAGAGTTCTTGCTACTTGGCAGGCTCTCTGCTAAGCTTTTGGGACTTAAAGGAGTCATTTGCACGACGTCAATTGTCCCAAGTGTCCTGAAGGTTCTCCTCACATCCTCTGAGTCTTAATCTCTGAACTTTAACATCACTTATTCTTTCTGGGCCCTGAGCTTGAAGTCGTGGGAAGGCAAGGAGCTAAATCTGGCTGGGCCTCTCTTCTGTCCAGTAGGACAGGGCCAGGTACAGGAGCTCCCGAGTTCGGTGTCCAACCCCAGTGAGGACACCCCTTCATGCCTATGTTACTCTAAAACAAAAATGCGAAAATAACAGCTAGCATGCATTTATGAAGCATCTAATATGTGCCAGGCACTGACCTAAACCCTGGGTACACTCCCAGCCCTGGAAGAGCGCCTAGCATAATGAGGGTTGAAGGGAGGAAAACACTTATGTACAAATAAACTTAGGAGAAATTGGAAATTATCAGCAGAGGAAAAGCACCAATAATGACAGTGGGCATTTATATATCACTGGCAATTTGCCAGGGTCTTTACAAATATATCTCCATTTGCTCCTCCCCCACATCCTGGGAGGTATGTACTGTTACACCCATTTACAGATGAAGAATTGGAAGTAAATATATAGGTTAAGTGATTTGCTCCAGGTCACACAGGAAATGAGACTAAGTTTGAAGTCAAAGATTCCCAATTCCAGGGGTCAGGTCTCTATCCCCCCACATCATCTCCTACTTGTACTAGAAGTCAGGCTTATCTGGAGAGATTTCTTGTAGAAGGTGGGATTTTAGCTAGGATCTGAAGGCAGTTAGGATAGCCAGGAGGCAGAGATGAAGAGGAAGAGCATTCCTGGCATGGGGGACAGCCAAAGAGAATGTCTGGTGCAAGAGATGGAGGGTTTTATTTGAGGAACAGCCAGGAGGCCAATGCCACTGGACAGAGGAGTAAGGTGTGTGTGGGGCCAGGTTATTCAGGGCTTTGGATGCCAGAGGATTTTGTATTTGATCCAAGATGCAGTAGAGGGCCACTGAAGCTTATTGAGTATGGGCATGGTATAGTCAGATCTGTGTTTTAGGAAAATCACTTTGGTGACTGAATGGAGGATGGAGTGAAGTGGAGAGAGGCTAGAGGCAGGCAAATCCACCAGCAGCTATTGCAATAGTCCAGGCATGAAGTGAGGAGGGTCCACACCAGTGCCATGTCAGTGTCAGAGAAGACAAAAGGAGGTGTATTCAAGAGATGGTACAAAGATGAAATCAACAGGCCTTAGTAACAGATTGGATATGGGGAGGGTTGAGGGCTAGTGAGGAGACCAGGATAACACCTACGTTGTGAGCCCGGGGGACCAGGAAGATGAGAGTACCCTAGACTGTAATAGGTGAGTAGGAAGAGAGGTGGAATGAAGGGTTTGAGGTTTGAAAAGATAACGAGTTCCATCTCAGACATGTTGAGTCTAAGACATTTATTGGACATCCAGTTTGAGACGTCTAACAGGCAGATGGAGATGACAGACTGGAGAGGGATTAGGACTGCACAGGTACATTTGAGAATCATCAGCATAGACATAACTGTACAGCAGGGGTGGAGAGGTCCTCAAGTGCAACCCTTTAACTGAATCCAAACTTCACAGAACAAATCCCTTTAATAAAAGGATTGTTCTATAAAACTTAGACTCAGCCAAAAGCTGCACCGAAGGACCTGGAGGGCCACATGTGGCCTTGAGGCCACAGGTTCCCACCCCTGTTCTATAGGAGGTGATGAGATCACCAAGTGATGTAGTATAGAGGGAGAAGAAAAGGTCCAGGGCAGAATCTTTCGGGACACCTCCAGTTGGATGGCATGACCCAGACAGAGATCCAGCAAAGGAGAATGAGAAGGAACAGTCTAACAAGGAGGAGGAGAACCAGGAGAGAAAGGCATCCTGAAAGCCTAGAGAGAAGAGAGTGGAAAGGAGAAGGTGATGGAGAGTGTCAAAGGTTGGAAAGAGGTCAGGAAAGATGAGAATGGAGAAAAGACCATTGGGTTTGGCAATTAGATCATTGTAACTTTGGAGAGGCCAATTTTGGTTGAAGATTAGGTCAGAAGTCAGCCTTCAGAGCATTAAGAAGGAAGTGAGAGAAGAAGAATGAACCAATTATAGAAGGCTTTCTTGAGTTTAGCCCCCAAAGGGAAGACATATGTGATGGTAGCTAGCAGGGATGGACAGTGAAGAGTTTTTGAGGATGAGACATGGGTGTGTTTGTAGGCAGCTGGGAAGCAGCAGCAGACAGGAGAGATCAAAGGTGAGGAAGTGAGTGGGCGTGATGGAGGGAGCAAACTGCTGGAGAATATGGGATAGAATGAGATTCACTTGTTCAGGCAGAGGGGTTTGCCTTGGCAAGGAGAAGGGCTTCCTGTCACATGAGATAGGATGAAGGAGAGAGATGGGGAAGGCATCTAGGGGATATGAGATGAGGAGCAGCAGGGAGGAGGGAGCTCTCAGCACATACCATCAGTTATTTCAGTGAATATGAGGCAAAGTTGCCAGGTGAGAGGGTGAAGAGATGAGAGGCCAGAGGGGGTTTGAGGAAGGATTGTGGAGAGTAGGATGGTCAGTTAAGGAGGGGGTATAGAAGGATAGTCTTGCTTCAGGGAGGTCCAATGGGCCCAGGCAGCAGAGTTTCATGATTTTCTACAGCTTCCTTAAGCCTCACACATGTAAGAGAGAAAGAGTAATTAGAGACTGAGACTTGGGGAAGGGGAATCACCCTGAGAATTGCCTCGATGTCCCTTGGGCATCCATTCCAGCTACCTCCAGTTCCTTGGATGAGAAGGCACTCCATTCAGACCACACTCCCTCTTTGCTTTGGCTGTAGATTATTCCCAGCCTTCTTCAATGCACAGCCCAGGTCCTATCTTCCTGAGCTCACTTTCGTTTGGACTTCCATATCATGGCTCTGTATTTGGTTACTTGTGTACTATATCTAGGTCAATCACTCTGTATTGTATATACCCAGTAGAATGGATGCTTCTAGGAGTCAGGACTTAGGTCACAGGGTTAGTTCTGGAGGGTATTTCACCAAAACAGGGCACAAGAAGCAGGCTTAGGTAGGTAGGTCATGCAGCTGCCTCTAGAAGGAGCCTGGCCACATGCAGGTCCCAGGGAGTCTGAGCCTGGGTCAGAGGTAAATGCTGGAACTAGATTGAACTGCGTTGCAAGAACTGATTGTTGTATTTTCAATATGAGCATTGACAGATATGAAATAGGCAAATACGACAAATGCACACTTGGTTTATTGTTCTGTTGATTGTCTAGATTTAAAAAAGCAATAGAAGGGAATAAACATTCTCTGTATCTATCTATCTATCTATCTATCTATCTATCTCTCTTCTCTCTCTATCTATCTGTCTATATCCATCATCTCTCTCTCTCTCTCTCTCTCTCTCTCTCTCTCTCTCTCTCTCTCTCTCTGTCTCTGTGTCTGTCTGTGTCTATCAATCATCCATCCATCGATCTATGTGTATATCTATCTATCTATCCATCATCATCGTCATCATCATCTCTCTCTCTCTCTCTTCTCTCTCTCTGTGTCTCTATGTGTCTATCATCCATTCATCCATCCATCATATCTCTATATCTATCTATCTATTCTATCTATCTATCCATCTCTGTCTGTCTATCTATCTCTACTGCTTCATCTATGTACCTATCTATTTCAACTATTAAATGCCAGGCATTCTGCCTTGTGCTTTACAAATATCTCATTTGATCGTCTCACAACCCTATAAGGTAGTCGCTGTTATTATCCCCATTTTACAGTTGAGAAACTGAGGCAAATATTAAGTGACTTGTCTAGGGTCACACAGCTAGTAAACGTCTGAGGCTGAATTTGAATCTGCTGACCCACCTAACTGCTTGAGTGGAGGCACTTCTGGTGGAGAAAATGTTAATGATGCAGAATAAACATTTTGGCATGGCTTAAGGGAGCCTGGTCACAGACAAATCCCAGAGAGTCAGAGCCTTAGGCATGTGTCATACAGATGTGTGTTTAAAAGTTTAGTGATAGTAAAATAACAAATAAATAGAAAGGGCATATTTTTATTTTTATTTTTTTAAAATTTTATTAATTTATTTTGATTTATCAACAATCACTTCCATATGCTTTTGAGTTGAAAATTTTTCTCCCCCTTCCTCCCCCCCACCCTCCCCAAGACGGTGCACAATCTGATATAGGCTTTATTTACATCCATTAAACATATTTTCACATTAGTGAAGGTGTGAGTAAAAATTAAAACCAACAGGAGGAACCATCAGAAAGGTGAAACAAAACTCAACAGAAGGTTGAATGATAGCGAGTCGACTTCCATAGTTCTTTCTTTGGATGTGGACAGCATTTTCCATCCCGAGGCCTCTGGAGATGTCTTAGATCCTCATAATGCTGAGAAGGGTTCAGTTTAACAATCTTAGTCATCACATAATGTGGCTGTTATTGTGTACAAAGTCCTCTTGGTTCTGCTTACTTCACTCAGCATTAGACCATGTAAGTCTTTCCAGGTTTTTCTGAAGTCAGCCTGTTCATCATTTCTTATAGCACAATAGTATTCCATTACATTCATATACCACAACTTGCTCAGCCATTCCCCAATGGATGGGCATCCTCTCCATTTCCAATTCTTTGCCACCACAAAAAGAGCTGCTATGAATATTTTTGTACATGTGGGTCCTTTTCCCATTTGTTTGATCTCTTTGGGATATAGCCCTAGAAGTGCTATTGCTGGATCAAAGGGTATGCACATTTTTGTAGCCCTTTGGGCATAGTTCCAAATTGTTCTCCAAAATGGTGGGATCATTTCACAACTCTACACAACAATGTATTAGTGTTCCAATTTTCCCACATCTTCTCCAACATTTATCATTTCCTGTTTTGTCATGTTGGCCAATTGATAGTGTGATGTGGTACCTCAGAGTTGTTTTGATTTGCATTTTTCTAATCAACAATGATTTATAGCATTTTTTCACATGACTATAGATGTCTTTAATTTCTTCATCTGAGAACTGTCTGTTCGCATCCTTTGACCACTTATCAACTGGGAAATGGCTTGTGTTTTTATAAATTCTAATTCTCTATATATAGAAATGAGGCCTTTATCAGAGAGACTGGTTGTAAAAATTCTTTCCCAATTTTCTACCTTCCTTGTAATCTTAGTTGTGTTGGCTTTGTTTGTGCAAAAACTTTTCAATTTAATGTAATCAAAATGATCCATTTTGCTTTTCATAATGTTCTCTATCTCCTGAATGATCATGAATTCTTCTGTTCTCCATAGATCTGATAGATAAACTATTCCTTGTTCTCCCAGTTTACTTATGGTATCAGCCTTTATATCTAAGTCCTGAACCCATTTTGACTTTATTTTGGTATATGGTGTGAGATTTGGGTCTATGCCTAGTTTCTGCCATACTCTTTTCCAGTTTTCCCAGTTTTTTTTTAAAGAGTGGGTTCTTATCCTAGAAGCTGGGGTCTTTGGGTTTATCAAATAATAGATTACTATAGTCATTGACTACTGTGTCTTGCATATTTAACCTATTCCACTGATCCACCTCCCTATTTCTTAGCCAGTACCAGGCAGTTTTGATGATTGCTGCTTTATAATACAATTTAAGATCTGGAATTGCTAGGCCACCTTCCCCTGCATTTCTTTTCATTAGTTCCTTTGATATTCTGGACCTTTTGTTTTTGCAAATGAATCTTGTTATTATTTTTTCTAACTCTATAAAATAATTTTTTGGTAGTAAAGTGCATATTTTTAATGAAGCGATTAGGCATTGATCCATAAGGGGGCAACAGAGTGAGGTCTGAACTGTGGAGTGTTATCTGAAACATAGAATGCACCTTGGTTTTATTTGCTTATTGGACGGGCATTAACTGCACTTGCCGTTCTTGGTATCCTGAGGATACTAAGCATGGGGCAGCATGGAATAGGTGCTTAATAAATATTTATTGATTGGTGTCCCCTTTCTCAGAATTAAATCGCATGTTTGTTTTTTCCTCTGCCAACTGTTAATGGTAGTAAAATATTGTCTTTATTCTCTTGGAATGTATCAAAATATTTTTGTGAATGTTACTCTATGGAGAGAGATGGTCTAATCTAAATTCCAGCCCCGGGTTGTCCTTGCACACACAATTTGAGTAAAGGCTTGCTTTTGATAAATTCAGTGTTATGGATTTACTTCCTTACCAAATTTGAATTGTTTCCTTAACTTCAGGCACAGTGAGGTCCCAGGGCAGAGAGCATCTGGAAGATGCATAGCCCCTTAGGGAAACAGTCTAACATGGCCCCACAATTCTGATAATGTGGTGCTTGGACCACACTTGGCAGCAATCCCTGGTATTCTTTTTGCCAGACTTTTTGCTCATGGGTGTGGACCCAGACAGGCCAGGAGTGGGAAGGGGACAGGGCTGGCATGAGGGAGGAAAGTAGACAGGAGCACTCTTGGTGGTGACTGACACTTTGCCATAGCTTGGTCAACTTGGGGAAGCTCTAACAATGTTAGCTCTGATTAGGCTTGGGCATCAATTAGAGCATTCCAGGAACTGACTTGACCTTTCAAAATCATGTTTTCAGTTGTCATTTGTTCGAAAGGAGGTTGGAGGGATTCTCTCAATCCGTTCTTCTGTATGTCCCAGGGAAAACTGTCTGGGATGTGGGGAGGGTTTGTTGACTGGATTATGAGGCCAAACAGATATGCTTTTAGGGATCAGACTTTGTTTCTAGACATTGAACAAATAACAGAGTTAAAGGTTCACACTTGGGTTTACTGACCATGTGAGCATAGGAGCCATGGTCACCTGCTTTACTTGCAATTTAGGCCTTCATTTTGGCCTAGTTTGGGATGGGAAGCTACCTACACAAATGTAATCCAGACCCCCAGATCTGTCTGGATGACAGATTGTTTCTGGAAGCCCTGAGGTATCTACTCTACCCCGATGGCCCCAGCATTATGTCCTCCTCCTCCAATACCAGCAGGTCTGGAAAGAGCCTTCATTAAGAGAACGATGCTTTTGTGAAGCCCAGTTCTGGTTCCAAATCCAATCCAAACTGCTCCTCCACGGCTCTAGGAAGAGGTACTTTGTACACTGTGAGTGGAGCTATGAAATGTTGGAGGCCCCAGAGTGGCTATACCACTTTGGCCCAGCTATACCACTGCTAAGGCTCCAAAGAGATCTCTCCACAGAGATCAAGGAAAGAGGAAAAGGAATGTCTGTACCAAAGTATTTATAGCAGGTCTTGTTATAGTAATCCAAAAATGTAAACTACAGTTGACTACCTCCTGGGGAATGGCTAAACACACTTTGGGATGTGATTGCAATGGGACATTATTGAGCATAAGAAAATCTACATTCGTACATAGTAAATGCTTAATATAATAAATGTTTGTGGACCTGAGTTGGTCCCTATGTGGGCTCAGTCCTGCAGTCTTTGAGCCCACAGAGAGGAGCTGTGTTGAAAGAGAGCAGGTGCTGAGATTGGAGTGATCTCCCTGATGGCACCAAAGACATCTACCAGCCAGATCGTCACCCTCTCCAGGGTATCTGTGACAGGAATGTCTGAGAGATGACATGCATCTTCACAAGATGCATTTCTAAGCAAGTTCAACACTCCTGCTGACAGAGGTCTGAACTTAATTCAGAAGGATGAGATGAAACATTCCCCAAAAGGGAAAGAAAGGAAGAGAAAGGAAATCGTTGTCCTGGCCTGACACCAGAGCTGGACTTTTCCTTCTTGGCCCTCTTGGAAGGTGCTGGGAGGGGGCTTGGCTTGGGGACCCCTTGCAGCATCAGATTCTCAGTGGCCCTGGGGCTCCTCGAACTCCTGAATGGATGAGTTCAGGTTGGTCTGGATTGCTTCCTCAAAGTCAGTCTTAGTCAATTTTGACTGCTCGACTCACAGAGATAGCAGCCTTGGTCACCTTCAGCCTTAGCTACACAGGTACTGCACACTCTTAGCCCCACCCCCAAATTGTCAAGGGCAAAGTAAAGAGATAATGGGGAGCCCCAACTCCCTCCCCCACAAATTGTCACATTGCCACACCTCACAATTCGGTTTCCCTCTATAAGAATTAATAAATTATTCAATAAATGGCAAGAAGTCATTTCCCACACTAAAGAAACACCTTGCAGACAGTGATGAGGGTTAGGGCACTGGCAGTGGCGGGTGGGGAAAGGTATTCTCCAGGTTTGGCCCCTGAGATGGCCGTTCCCTTGGCTTGCTCACAGAACTTCCAGTGTGAGACATCCTTTCTTTATCCAGAAGTTGCTCTGGCTGACAGCTTCTGGGAAGGTTTCTTGGGGAAGGACTCCTCAGGACCCAGGTGACCAAGTTCCCAGCTTTCTCTTGGACTGCATTCATAAAGGAAGTCTGGGGCTGTGGTGAGCACTGGGTCCTCCTGGTTCTGGGAATAAGATACAAGAATGAGGAATTTCATTCCAGGAAATAGAAGAATGAAAGGGCACTTTCTTAGAGGGCTTATCAGAGAGTCTGCTTTGTTGTTCTGCCTTGACATGAGGGGAGATGCTGGTAAATCTTTAACAACTGGCTGTCTGAAAAAAATGTATGCAGGACACACTTTTAGGTTAATTTGCATTATTAAAATGTTCTCCATCTTGTTTTTATCTAAAAATCAACAAGATAGTGAATGAAGCCCTGCTTTGGGACATTTGCTGATTTCAGAGACAAAAATGCTCGCACAGAAAAACAATTGTCTTTTATGAGCCAGTAGAAGCTGATTCCAAGCACCATCACTGTGGATTGTCTGGTCCATATTCTGCTGTGGAGAACTCCTATGATTTCTGTTTTGCTACAATTTGTTTATTTGCTATGTGTGTGTGTTGTGGAACTGGTATTAATTAGATGGGGAAGGGGTCAAGCCTTGGATATAGAAGTTGGGGTTTCCTTCCCCCCAAATCACAGAGTGATCAAAAGTTAGATGCAGCCTGATTCTATCCCCTAGACAATCAATATTCAAGGAAGCACAGAGTTATAGCCCAGTGTCCCTTCTCTCTGAGGAGAGCAGAGTGGTAGCCTCCAGCCCCAACCTCGTGGTTCATCTTGTGGCAGGAATTAAAGTGTCCTTTGGAAAAGGGAGAGTAAGTGGAGAAGAAGCTAGATGTTGATTCTGCCTCTCTTTGGGCTCTCTCTACACATGGAGGGCCTGCTCTCTAGCCTTACAGAAGTAAAGAAGGGGCTCAGTTGACTCTGGAGGGAGATGTGAAGGGGAGGCTGGGTGGCCTCTGGGAGGTCCGGCAAGCCTGGCATTCTGTGGTCCTGTGGCAGAGATCAAGGTTGAAATTGATGTAAGCTTCAAAGATAAGAGGAACATAATGGCCTGGTTATGGGGCTTGGACCCTAGGGATCCCCAGAGATAGATAGCATCCAGTCAGTTAACTCACCCTCCATTGCTCCAGGCCCCCATGGGGCTATGACCAGGGACTCGTGCTTTGACCAGCCTCCATATTGGTGCCTAAATGAAAAGGAAGAAGTGCAACCAACAGAGGCTTTCTGCAGAGCAGAGGAGGAGTGAACAGCAGAGGATAGGCACGTGTGGAAAGCATCTTGGGCCTGAGGACCCAGCTGCTCCCAGCAGGAAGTTACCAAGGAATGCTGCTTCTTCGTCCCACCCATGGCTGGATGCCCATCTGGTGGTAAGACTGGTTTATTCAGGTTTGCTTCAGGCCATCTTGATTTTCTGTCAGCTCCCTTCCTGATATACATCAGGCAGATCCAGGACCAAGCTATCACCAAGCAGGACCCAGATACTCCCAATGCTCAAGTGAGTATCCACCCTCTGCAGCCACACACTCTCCTAGGAGCCCTGAGAAGAAGTACCTACCCAAGGTCACCACGCTGCTGGGGCTGCCGACTCCCTTGACTGCTCTTCCACATCTTTCCTCTCATCCACATGATCCAATCCCTGAGCCTTCCCCTGGCCCCTCTAGAGGAAGGACTGACTTTTATTGTGTATAGATCTTATTGATATGGCTGGAAGCCTTGGGAGGGTTAGGGTTAGGGTTAGGGTTAGGGCTCCACGAATGTCAGCCCTCAAAGACCATGGAAACTCAACGAATGTCAATGCCAGATCCTTGGCCTAAAGAAGAGAGGGTAATAAACATATCCCTCCTCTTGGTAGAGGGGTGTGTGTGTGCATGTGTGCATGTGAGTACATGTGTATGTATGTGTGCAAACATGTGCATGTGTGTGCACATATGTGTGGGCATATGGGTATGTGTGTAAATGACTAGGAGTGCAGAATGTTGCCTATCCTGTCAGATATGGTTATTCTCAATGTCAGTTTTGCTTATCTATGTCTCTTTCAGGGGATATAATGGTGGTGGTTTTAAAAAAAACATGCATTGCTTAAACAAAATTAAAATGAGGGGCTCAGACTAGATGGTGTCTTAACCCTGTTCGAACTAGGTGGTCCATGACTCAGTGATTTTGAGCCTCAGGTTTTCCTTTCTTCTCAAAAGAAATAGCTATGGAGATCTCTGATACACTATGGTTTGGAGGAAGCCCATGGGGACGCCATCCTACTCTGAGAATTGGGTGGGAAGCATTTAGAGTTAGGCTTAGAGACGGTCACACTCAGGTCATCTGAGGGAGATTGTCTGCATTGAATGCTGAAGTGCCAGGAGCCTCAGAAATCATCTTCCCCAAGGGACTGGGGACTGGGCACTGGGGAAGGAAGCCCAACACAGGTAAGGAAGTCGCTAGAGCTGTGATTCTTCTGCTGCAGACCAAATAGACTTGTTGATGTTATGAGGCTTGGTGAGATTGAAGAGGCAGGTCTATAGCTCCCAGAAATTAGTATTTTCCCATCTATAATAAAGCTTAAATAGGCTGAACTTGTTGACTGCTGTGTACTAGTGATTTCCTCCCTGTCTTTAAAGTTTGCAGGTATTCACTTCCCAACTCCTCTCTTCTGATTCCTGACTCACTCCCCCCCCCTTTTTTTTGGGATTAAGTGACTTGCCCAGGGTCACACAGCTAGTAAGTGTCAAGTGTCTGGTCTGAGACTGGATTTGAACTCAGCTTCTCCTGACTCCAGGGCCAGTGCTCTATCCACTGCACCACTTGTTGCCCCCATCACTCGCTCTTTCCTTTTCTTACCTAACTGTCCTTGAATGGTTGGCTCATACTATGTCCTGGTGGATAACAAACCAGGCAGGAGTTGGGTGGGCACGTACCATTTCTAGCTTCTTGAAGAAGTGGTATTTACTGCTGAAAGGAACTTTAGGGATCTCATCAAGTCCAATTCCTTCATTCAATGGATATGGAAACCAAGGAAACAGTGCAAAAGTGACCTGTCCAAGGCCAAATAGGTAGTAAGTGCAGAGCTAAATTCAAACCCAGGTACTCTGACATTAAACCCAACTGCTGTCTTCTAACTTTCTCACTTCTGTCCATCCTCTCCTAGATCCTGTTCCATATCCTGCTTCTAGTTCATTCTTAGTCTCCCTTTATTTCATGTGCTTCCTGCCCACTCTCTATCCCCTTGACACTAGGGTCCCAGGTGTTCTCCATCTCAGCCCAGTCTGTCTCTTGATCACTTTCCTCCTCAAACATTAGCATATCCAAGCAAACTCAGTCACCCTGAATCTGGGTTTGGCTGGACATTGTGAGTCTACTAGAAGACCTAGAATTACCTATCTGTCACAGATCCAGATCCTGAAACTCTTGAACTTATTTTCTATGGCCTCCCAGAACTTTTTATGACTCCCCTTTTCCTCTCCTGAGTTCAAAACCCACATTTATCCAAGAGGAAAGAGGAGGAAGACAGAATTATAGATATGCTAAATCTGAGAACTGTGGGGGACCTTAGAGGTCATCTCACCCAAGCCATATATGGCCAAAGGTCCCCTCTACAACAGACTGTATGAGTCATCCTCCAGTTTATGCTCAACTATTGTTACCAATTATGGCCCCTGGGATGATATAGAAAAAGCCCATGACCTATTCCACAGGAAAAACATTCAGGCATATGTCGAAAGCTCTCATGTCATTCTCCTCCTGTCTCCCAACCTAGTCCAGTCCATTTACAAAGTAAACATGAGACCTGGCTTTTCATTCTGCCTCTGACTCATGTAGTGACCTTGAGTAGGTCCCTTCCCCCTCTCCAGGCCTCAATTCCTGCCTCTGCAAAATAAAGGGGTTGAGTAAATAATTTCTAAGCACCTTAAAACAAGGTGATTTTGGTGTGATGTAGTTACCTTGAGCCTCAGTTTATTCCTCCTCAAAATGAGTGACCCTGGAGTGACCTCAAGTTCTGCGTCTACAGTTTAGGCAGAGCTACCGCAAGGATGGTTAAAGTAGCAATTCACCCTGCTCTGGGAGCTGTGGGATTGGGCCATGGGACCTACTTGTATATAGATGAGAAGTAGGCAGGTGGAGCCAGTTGATCTACCTAAAGGGTAAGAGGGAGAGAGGGAGAGAGGGAGAGAGGGAGAGAGGGAGAGAGGGAGAGAGGGAGAGAGGGAAGAGAGGGAGAGAGGGAGAGAGGGGAGAGGAGAGAGGGAAGAGGGAGAGAGGGAGGGAGAGGGGGAGAGGGGAGAGGGAGAGAGGGGAGAGAGAGAGAGGGAGAGAGAGAGAAGGAGAGGAAGAGGGAGAGAGAAGAGAGGGAGAGGAGAGAAGGGAGAGGGAGAGGAGAGGGAGAGAGAGAGAGAGAGATTATTTTCATTTTAGATCAAATCCCTTGGCATGATAAATTGCATCTTCCAAGGGAATAAAGCTCAGGTGTAGAAGACAGAGATGGGTAAACAAGTTGAATAATCCCTTGTGTTGCTTCTACCTTGGGGAAAATAAACTTATTGATGGCCAACCTTTCAGGCAGCTGGGGCCTGGAAGTGAAGAGAAGGGGGGAGGGGGTGCGATGGATGCCTTGGCCCAGACAGCGACCCCTTCCTTTCTTTTTTTTTTTAATCTTTTTTTAAACTGTTAATTTATTTTGATTTATCAACAATCACTTCCATAAGCTTTTGAGTTTAAAATTTTTTTCCCCTCCCTCCCCACCTTCCTCCCCAAGATGGTGCATAATCTTATATAGACTATATAAATATATTCCTATTAAACATATTTTCATATTAGTCATGTTGTAAGAATTAGAACCAATAGGAAGAACCACCAGAAAGAGGAAACAAAACACAGAAGAAAGAAAAATAGCAAATAGTATGCTTTGATCTGCATCCAAATGCCATAGTTCTTTCTTTGGATGCAGATAGCATTTTCCATCATGAGGCCTTTGGAGATGTCTTAGATCCTTGTATTGCTGAGAAGGGTTAAGTCTATCAATATCAGTAATTGCACAATGTTGCTGTTACTGTGTGTAATGTTCTCCTGGTTCTACTTCACTGAGCATCAGACCATAAAAATCTTTCCAGGTTTTTTGAAGTCTACCTGTTCATTTCTTTTAACACAATAGTATTCCATTACATTTATATATCACATTCACAGTTATGATTACTATCTGTGTCTTTCTCTCCATCCTTCCCCCCCGTTTATGCTTTTCTTTCTCCTTTCTCCTTTTCCCTCCTCACTAGTGTTTTGCTTTGACCACCGCCTCCCTCAGTCCCATCTCCCTTCTATTAGCCCCCTCCTTTTCTTTCCCCTTTTCCCTCCTACTGCCTATAGGGCAAGTTAGATTTCTATACCTAACTGATTATGTTATTCCCTTCTTGAGCCAAATCTGATGAGAGTAAGGTTCAAACAATACTCATCTCCCCCCCCCTTCCCTCTGCTGTAATCAGTTTTTGTGTCTTTTCCTGTAATGTAATTTACCCTTGTCTGTATCCTCCTTTCCTTTTCTCTCAGTACATTTGCTTAGTTAGATCAGATTAATCCACTGACTTGGATCCATTTAACCCACTTGATTAGATTTTTTTTATATTACAACAAAGTCAATTATACCCACCCCTTTATGTATACCCCTCTAATATGGTATAATAACAATACAGTTCTCAAGAGTTACAAGTGTCATATTCCCTTGTAGGGTGTAAACAGTTTGACCTTATTAATAACATTGTTGTTTCTTTTCTCTCCCGTTTACCTTTTTATGTCTCTCTTGAGTCTTGTATTTGAAGATCAAATTTTCTGTTGAGCTCCGGTGTTTTTATCAGGAAGTTGGTTGGAAGGACATTTCATTGAATGTCCATCTCCTCCCCTGAAAGATCATGCTCATTTTCACTGGGAATTGATCCTTGGTTGTAATCCAAGTTCCTTTACCTTATGGAATATTATATTCCAATCCCTATGGTCTTTCAATGTAGAAGCTGTGTAATCCTGACTGTGGTTCCATGATATTTAAATTGTGTCTTTCTGGCTGCTTACAGTATTTTCTCTTTGACCTGGTAATTTTGGAATTTGGCTACTATATTCTTTGGTGTTTTCAATTTGGGATGTTTTTCATGAGGTGACTGGTGGATTCTTTTGATGACTATTTTACCCTCTGGTTCTAGGACCTCAGGACAGTTTTCCTTGATGATTTCCTGAAAGATGCTGTCCAGGCTGTTTTTTTTTTATCATGATTTTCAGGTAGGCCAATCATTTTTAAATCATCTCTCCTGTATCTATTTTCCAGGTCAGTTGTTTTACCAATGAGGTATTTTACGTTTTCATCTATTTATTTCATTCTTTTGTTTTTGTTTGACTGATTATAGCTGATTGGCTCTCACAGAGTCATTAGCTTCCATTTGCCCAATTCTACTTTTTAACAAATTGTTTTCTTCTGTTAGATTTTGTACCTCCTTCACCATTTGGCCAATTGTAGTTTTTAGGGACTTGTTTTCTTCAGTGTACTTTTTTCCCCAGTTGGCCAACTGTATTTTTTTTAAGGACTTGTTTTCTACAGTTAATTTTTGTCCTTCTTTTTCCAAGCTATTGACTCTCTCTTGCATACCTCTCATTTCTTTTCCCATTTTTTCTTCTACCTCTCTTATTTGACTTTTAAAACCCTTCTGGAGCTCTTCTAAGAAGGCTTTTTGGGCTTCAGACCAGTTCATATTCCCTTTTGAGGTTCCAGATGTGGGTTTGTTGACAATGTTGTCCTCTTCAGAATTTCTGCCTTGATCTTTACTCTTCCCATAATAAGAATCTATCGTACGTTTCTTTTTGCTCATGGTGTTTATTTCCTGGCCTTTAAAGAGATTGGGCTCTCCTGCTGGGGAGCAGAGGGCACTGACCCAAGCTTCTTATGTTGGGAGCCTAAGGCCTTGGTCACTGGTTTTGTGTGCTGGGGCCTCCAATGTTGGCAGTTGGAGGCTGTAGGGTTCTGGCAGCTTACCTGGTGTTGGGCTGGAATGAGCAACACTGGGACTCTAGGGGTTGGATTGGGTAGTCTGGCCCCTGGAGGTGCCTGATTTTCTTTTCCTTTTGCTTTCTTCAGCTCCTTTCAGATGGGTGCTGCAGGATGTTTATCCATCTGGGGCCCCTTGGAGCTTGCTTCCCTTATTTATTCATTTATTTTTTTGTTGTGTCTAGGCAGTGGGGTTAAATGACTTGCCAAGGGTCACACAGCTAGTAAGTGTTATGTGTCTGAGGCCAGATTTGAACTCAGGTCCTCCTGAATCTAGGGCTGGTACTCTATCCACTGATAGTGGATAGTACTTTTGCTGAGGCAGTGGGAGACCTGTGCTGTAGAATGCCAAGAGGCACCTGGTAGTTTTCCAAGCTGGTTTCCAACAGTTCCCCCACCCTCACTGAGGCACTAGGGGGTCCAGGTGTTGGTGTTTGCCTGCTCAACCACCTGTGTTTCAGGATCTTCCCCTAGTATGCTGAGGTGGGGCTTTCTGCTAGCTTGCCGGGATGCCTCACATTCTGTACTGCTCCCCTAACCCCAGGGCAAAAGGGGCCTTTCCCATTAATCTCTCAAGCTACCTGGGCTACTGGACTGCTGCACCCCATCTTTCTTCTGGTTCAGCCATTCCAGGTTTTTTCCTGGGGTGATATTTTCTGGGCTTTCAGAGGTTAACAACGGAGGGTAAGAGCTACTTCTTACTCCACCATCTTGGCTCCCAGAAGCAGAAGGTCCAACCCCTTCCTTTCTAAGCACATCAGTGCCACCATGAAAGTGAACCAAGAGATTGTGCTGTTTACTTGTGATTTTCATTCTTTCCTGAGACTGTCCCTAGTCACTTTTGACCTCCTCACTTGACTATTTTGGGCTAATCTTCTCACCTGTATAAGGAAGGAATGGGTAGGCTAGATGATCCCTAAACATCCCTCTAAGTTCTAACAGTCAAAAAATCTCTGAATTTCTACCCCTCCATTGTCCTTTGGTCTTTCCCTTTGGGGGAAGCCAGGACAACTCTAAACGCTCATCCACATGTCAGCCCTTCTGATACTAGAACGGCTTTCATATCACCCTACCAAGTCTCCTCTTCTCTAAGCTCAATATGTCTAATTCCTTCATTTGCTCCTTATATGAGATAGATTCAAAGCCTGTAGCCATCCTTGGTTGCCCTTCTATGGACACTTTCTGGCTCATGAATGTCCTCCTTAAACCATGATGCCTAGACCTGAACACAGCACTTGAGATGTGATCTGTCCAAGGAAGAGATTATACCGGGACTGTCACCAACTTGTTCCTGGAATATGTGCCTCTCCTCATATGCCCCGAGGTAGCATTGACTGTTTTGGCTGGCCCATCACACTGCTGACTCATATTGTCCTCAGGCAATCCTCTCAAGCCCTTAGGATCCCCCCCCCCAAATAAAATGCTTCTGCTTTTTTTGGTGTCCTCATATGTGAATGACTTGCTCTCTTGTAAGCCCCCGAGGTATCAAAAATGCAGAAGGTGCAGAGGATTCACAGATATCCATAAACAGACAAACACACAAGACTGAACAGCCCATGAGGTCCCCTGAAAAGGGATGAGGTGAAGGTTGTTCTTGAGGCCACCCTTTGATATCATAGTAATTCCTTCTTTCCCCCAGACTCTTATCCTTTCTCCCCTAGACTCATGATACTCTGTGATTCAGAAGTTAAACAGGGGCAGCTAGGTAGTGCAGTGGACAGAGCAGCAGCCCTGGAGTCAGGAGGACCAGAGTTCAAATCTGGCCTCAGACACATTAACACTTAACTAGCTGTGTGTGACTCTGGGCAAGTCACTTAACCCCAACTGCCTCACCCCCCCCAAAAAAAAGTTAAACATATTTTGGGGCTAACACAGAATCCATTGTCCATCGGACCTGCACTGTCCAAGGTACTCAGTATATTTTCTCTGCACATAGGACAGTGCACAGTAACTATTTATGCAGACCATCTTCATCTTTCTCCAATGAGCTTTCTGGATCAGGAAATGCCCTTCTATCTTTAGAAGGTCAGAATCTCAGGGTCTCAAACTTGGGAACTTATACACTTAAGAATTCAGGGTTAAGTGTGAGTGTTGCCTAGGATATCCTTCTTCTCTGAGAAGGTTAGATTCTAGGGTCACACTCCTTAGAGAATTAAAAATGTCCTCTCCTTCATGCAGGATTTGATGTCCATAAACATTGTCCATGAGGTATCCTCTAGGTTAAGCATTTTCACAGATTTGAACTGGAACTATATTCAGAAGGCACCAATCCACCAGGACCTATAGCAGTTCAGTGCCCCCAAGGTCCCCGCAGCACTCTACAAAGGTTTTGAGTTAAAATCTCTCGAAACTTCTAAGCCACATGAAAAGATTTCTTCAGGCCTTTCAGACAGTCCATCTGACATCAACCCTGAATGAATTAGGGTTAAATGCAGTGCTTTGGGCTGAGAGATTGAGGTTTCGGGAAAATGCTCTCTTCCTTTCCTTGCTAATTTAACCTGACTCCTTAACTGTTTCCAAATCCACCTGTCAGCTGTGACTCAGTCTGAGGCTTTGCAAAGCCCACTCTGCAGCATTTCTCTGATCTAAGCAAAGACTAGCTAATCAGAAGGTTCAGTTCCATCTATCAAATGGGATAACATGAGGTCCCAGAGGATCCAATGAGATCCTTCTTGCAGACCTCAAAAGCAGTAGAGAAATGCCAGTCACTTGTTTCACAAGTATTCCTTCCTTGGCATCAGGCAGGCATGTTCCGGCCCTCAGAGTGTGTTTAGCAGCCCAGGCCTCCTGTCCAGGCCCTCTTCCTTCCTCATCCCTGCTGTTTCTCGGGTGTTTGCTGAGCTATTTCCTCTGGTGGCTTCTACGTGGAGTCTAAGGACCCTGCCTGGATTCATCAATTGCATGTTGGTGACACAAGTGGTCAGGCTGGGCTCCTACAGCTAGAGGAGGTGCAGGACCAGCTTTGAGAACTGGAGCGCAGAATTCTGACTCACGTGGCAGAAGAGCAGGACAAGTGTGCAGCAAAGCTGCTGCCAGGTTGAGGCTGATCCTTCTCAAGGCCGGAGTGACCACTGGGGTGACAGAGGAGGTGAGGCCTGCCTCACTGACTGTCCTCTTAGCTGAGTCACAGGTTTGCCCGGAGAGGAGCCTGCCAGGAGAGAGGGAGAAGCACTGGCCAAGCAGGCAGCACCCTTGCCTGTCCCCTACATCGGCTGGGCCGGTCCTGCAGGTGGCCTGGCCCACAAGTGTATATCTATTTTAAATTTCCTTTGGACTTCCCTTTTCTCCTCTTCAACGAACACTTTCCTATCTTTTTTCCCCAAGTTGATTCTTTTTTCCCCAAGGTGAATCTACATTTAAATGCACATTTATCACTATTAGATTCCTTAGTGGAATATGGTCCTTGAGATTTTCTTTCCAGATAGGAAAGTCAAAAATGAAATGGTTTCACTTGTTTCCCAGGTGCTGTTTGTTGTGGTCACTCACTTACCTAGCCCCAAAACATTGTGTTTCAAAGGAATGTTAAACATTATTTAAATGGTGCGGGGACAGAGCCAACACAGTGCAGTAAATGCAGCAACTTTCTTTAGCTCTCCCCCAAACAACATCTTGAAATAACTTGAAAAAATGGCTCTAAATAAATTCTAGAGCAGCAGAAACTACAAAAGACAGAGTGATGCAAATGTCCATTCCAAGACAACCTGGATGGTTGATTAGAAAGCTCTGTCTCAGTTTTGATTAGAAAGATCTATTGTGTAGAGCTAGGAGAGAAACACAGTTCACCTTGGGCATGTAGGAAATCAACCTGGTCCAGGGCTCAGGGGACTGAATCGTGGGCAGCTGTGGCAGTTTCCCCGATTCCTTGACCCAGAACTCCAAAGACAACTTAGAATGTCACTATGAAAATTCTGTGACCTCATGAGAGAGAAAGTAATTCTCAGCCCCATTCCAGGTTGTACCCCTGGTGGGGCGGGCGCAGCTGCTTCTGGATATTCTAGCCCACAGATTGAGGGGGAATTCAGTGGCTGATCAGAGGGAGATTGCAGTGATTTCTATGCAGGTGTAGAGGTAGAATTCTCTTTCTTTGCCATGGTTTTATGTGGGTCACAGTTCTGGGTGGCACTCCTGGGGCAAGGAAGAGTGCTGGCGTGGTGGAGCTATTCACAATGGGGCAGAGAGAATACTCCTCACAGTTCCAAGGTAAAAAGGAATGTTTGTGGTCACTGATAGATCAGAGCACAGGCCAGGAAAGGAGTAAATACATCACTCTTTATCATACCACTTTGGCAGACCTGAAAAGTTAGATGTTTCTGGAAATATCTGTGAACATAATTGCAGAAAACCCTCAAAGCTTGGGACAGTGTATTCTGCACACTGGATGTAGATCCTTTACCTTAACAAAGAGTTTAATACTCAAGTAATTGGCTGGGATCATGAGCAAACTGTGCAAAAAATGTCACAGCATAGAATCTCTTTTTTTGGTGGCAAAGAAGATGAAAACATACAACTAGGAGGTGACAACAAAGTCAAAGTTCCTACTCCATAGCCACCAAGAAAAATAGGAATCGGTCACAGGCCATGGAAGAGCTGGGAAGAGTAATAAAAGTGACGTAAGAAAATCATAAAAAAACTAGTCAGCAGTTTGCTAAAGTAGACCCAAAAAATGGTGAAGAAAATCACACTTAAAAAACTAGAGAAACCGCAATGGCAAAAGAGGTCCAAAAAGCCAATGAGGAGAAGAATGCCTTTAAAAGCAGAATTGGCCAAATGGAAACAGTCCAAAAGCTCACTGATGAAAATACTTCCTTAAAAATTAGAATGGAGCAACTGGAAACTACTGACTTTATGAAAAATGAAGACATTGTAAAACAAATCCAAAAGAATAAAAAGTCAAAGACAATGTGACATATATCATGGGAAAAATAACAACTTTACTTGAAAATAGATCCAGGAGAGAGAATATAAAAATTAGTAGATCATCTGAAAGCCACGATCAAAACAAAAAAAAGAGGCTAGACATCATCTTTCAAGAAATTATTAAGGAAAACTGTCCTGCACTTCTAGAATCAGAGGGCAAAATAGAAATTGAAAGAATCCACCGATCTCTTCGTGAAAGAGATCCCCAAAGGAAAACTCCTAGGAATATTATAGCCACATTCCAGAGTTTCCAGGTGAAGAAGAAAATATTACAAGGTGCCAGAAGGAAACAATTCAAGTACTGTGGAAACAGAATCAGGATAACATAAGATTTAGCATGTTCCACATTAAAGGACTGCAGGGCATGGAATATAATATTCCAGAGGGCAAAGGAGATAGGAGTACAACCAAGAAACACCTACCCAGCAAAAGTGAGTACAATCCTTCAGGGGAAAACATGGTCATTCAGTGAAGTAGAGGACTTTCAAGCATTCCTGATGAAAAGAACAGAGCTGAATAGAAAATTTGAAATTCAAATACAGGACTCAAGTGGAACATGAATAGGGAAACAGGAAGAGAAATCATGATAGACTTATTAAGATTGAACTGTTTACATTCGTGCATGGAAAGATGATATTTATAACTCATGAGATCTTTGTCAGTATTAGGGCAGTTGAAGAAAAAATATATGTATGTATATAGATAGAAAGATAGATAGATGGATAGATAGATAGATAGATAGATAGATAGAGAGATACAGGGCACAGGGTGAGTTGAAGATTAAGGGGTCATGTGTGGAGAATAACATTAAGGGATGAGAGAAGATGATACTCAGAGAAGAGGAAAGGGAGAGGCAGAATGGGGTAAATTATCAAAAGAAAAGATAGAAAAGTCTCTTACAGTGGAGGGGAAGCAGGGGAAGGTGAGGGAATGAGTGAATCTTACTGTCATTGGATTTAGCTTAAGGAGGGAGTAACATACACATTCAATTGGGTATAGAAATCTGTGTTACCTTACAGGAAAATAGGGGGAGAAGGGGATAAGAGAACAGGGTGATGATAGAGAGGAGGACAGATTGGGAAAGGGGGTAATCAGAAGCAAATACTTCTGAGGAGGGACAGGGTCAAAAGAAAGAATAGAAGAAATGGGAGGGCAGGATAGGATTAAGGGAAACAGAGTTAGCTTTTCACAACATGTCTACTATGGAAGTGTTTTGCATAACTGCACATGTACAACTATATTGAGTTGCTTGCCTTTTCAATGAGGGTGGCTGGGGAGGGAGAAGAGAGAAAATTTGAAACCTAAAGTTGTAAAAACATATGTAGAAAAAAATGTTTTCACAAGGTACTGGGAAATAAGAAATACAGGAGATGGGGTATAGAAGTCTATGTTGCCCTACAGGAAACTAGAAGGGGAAGGGGATAAGAGAAGGGGGGAGAGATGAAGAGAGGACAGAGTAGGGGAAGGTGCGATGGGGCAAAAATTGGAACTCAAAAACTTGTGGAAGTGAATATTGAAAACTAAAAATAAATACATTTATATTAAAAACAATATTCTGATTCCCAAATGAAATAATCTCCAGTATCAAGACATATCTTTACTATAGAATACCAGTTATATGGGGCTAATATTCTATTGGATCCGGAATTAACTGAAGCCTCTTTTAATTCTTTTAACAATTTAAATTTAAACTGTCTCTGAACTCTAGTGTTTGTACTTGGGTTATTTACATCTTCCTCCTCATGTACTGGAAATAGCATTATTTGGGCACAGGTAATTTGAATTCCATGGGTACTACCTGTCCCTTTTCCTCTGCTTTTATAATTGCCTTTTCTAATAACCTTTACAGTGTATTTTATGGCTTTTTTGATATTTATTTATCTCCTCATTATGTTTTCTGTAGGAGCTTGATCTATGTGAGGGTGAGGGATGTGGTGGTGCTGAAGGTCTAATACATTTTGCATAGATAACATCTTTACAATTCTAAGCTTTTCCTGAAATATTCTATTCATATCTTCTTCTTCCTTAGTTCCTGCCCCCAAATCTGCCTTATGTATTTCAGTTATTAATAACACATCCTCTTGAGGATCGAGACATATTTTTAGCACGGTTGAAATTGAGAATGTAGCTATGGAGAAAGCACCTGGACGTACTTCTCTATAGTAATCACTCATTTGTCTACCCACCGTTTCCCTTATTTGTAAATCGATTTTTCTTTCCTGAAGCACCCACGGGCAGCATGTTTCTACACATTCCAAAAATTCCTGTAACTGACCATCTGTGAAGAAAAACTTATTTCTTCACTATTTCTTTTAAAAGTTGCACATTATTTTCTCTGTCTTTGCTTCTGCTTTGTATTTGACCCATACTTTCAATGCCAGGTGCGCCTCCCAAAACCTTAAGAGAGTGCTTATGGCCTTCCAAAGGGATACTATTGTTATGCTGCAGCCCTTTTCTTTTCTTTTCTTTTCTCATGCTCCTATTCCGAAGCCTTTTTACTTTTGTTTTTCCTATTTCCCCACTTTACCCGGAGCCTTTTGACCCCTAAAACTGTTAAAAAATAGGTGTTGCGACCTTCGCTCTCTTTACCTTGATTGCACAGGTTGAGCCGCCAAGGCCCTTCTTTTCATAGCGCAGAACCGCCAGGAGCTTTTTCTCCAGAGTTTCCAAGAGAGCTCCTTGCTCCTATCTCTTTTGCTTTGAGCCCTTTTGATTGCCAGGGTCCAGTTTAAATACTGAAAATAACAATCACCCCGGAGGCCCTCGTGGCTAATCCCAGCCCTCAAGTGATTTTTTAATAAGACACACCGGTTTGCTATCAATGTACCTGAGTAATCCCACCATAAGGTATTAGTTTAATTATACAGACCTGCTTGCTATCACAGTTCAGGATTGGTCAGAGTACCCAGGCAGTAGAAAGTGGTGCAATAACAATAATCCTATCAGAAGGATCAGGAAAAACTCCTTGTGCAAATAATATTTGATCTGCATCTTAAAGGAAGAAAGGGGAGTCCATTCCAGGCATAGAGGATGGCCAGTACAAAATGAGCTCAAGCATCAAATCAAAATGCCATAACTTTCCAACGAGCTAAATCATCAATGAAAAACATCAACGTGCAACAGAGAAGCATGTGAAGCTTTTCTTTCAAATATGGTCATTGGCATAGCTTTCCTTAAAAAGATAGGAAAATGGATTGTCTGGAACAGAGAGAGTAAAGAGTTTAATTAGATCACTGAGTATTGGAGAGAGGAGGTGATGGACAAATAGTCTTGAGAGACAATTGGAGGCCACTTAACTAGCTGGCCCAACGGATTGAGCATCAGGCCTGGAGTCAGGAAGACTTGTCTTTTGAATCTGAGTATATCCATTTCCTTTGCTACATAGATCCAAGTGGTCATAAGCTGTCTCTGGAGACATAAATTAGAAGATAATGAAGAAAGTGTTTCACATTTAGTACTCACATATTAGCATCACAGAGTGCATATTTATTGGTTCATATTAATTTTCTGATGTATGGTGCAGATTGGTTTGAGGGTATCCAGGTATCATGCAGCTTTGCTTGTACCAGGCTATCTGTAGCAGCCATTTTTCAGACAGTGGTTCGTATATTCCACTGGAGTCTTAGAACCTCTATCTTTGGCTCTTACAATATTCATACTTATTTGGGGTTCCCTGTTCAAGTCTTCTGACCTTGAACTAATCACTTCCACTTTCTAAGTTTGACTTTCCTATTTTAAAAAATGAATGTTGAAATGCTGGAGCTACAAGCGACCTTAGAACAAATAATATAGAATGTGAGCACAGAGAAAGGACCCTAAGAATATCTTTTAGAGAATTTTAGTACAATGGTCTTATTTTATAGTTGATGAAACTGTCGCTCAGAGGGGGTAAAAGAGTTACTCAAATCACACAGCAAATCAATAGCAGATCCCCAAAGAAAAGTTAATTACCTTTTAACATCAAATTTTTTGTTCTTTCTAATGTATCAATATGGACCCCCAGAGCCCCCATACAGTATTAACTATTCAAATTCTCTGATGTCAAACAAAATATTAGACTCACCTCTGTTCCTTCTAATTGATCATCTAAGAGAGAGAAGAAGGAGATTCCAAAGAATTAGTCTATGTATCAGAAACACATTATCCTAATCTTAGTAAACCCTAACATGAATTAGGTCAACCTTTTTTTCCTTCCTAATTTCATCCTGGACAAGACTAACTAGGGTCAGGAAACGGATACAAGTTTTAGTATGGCCTTCATCAACAGTACTAAGGGTTGATACTCACAAGGGAGAAGGGTTGAACTTGGTTGTTAATACTTCCACTGAACAGTTCATAGTCCAGAGGAAGTAGAATCATAAAGTGTGAGAGCTGGAGGGCTGCTATATGGAACAGAAAATGTGAGAGGTAAAAGGGCACCAAGAATGTAGAACATTAGAACCTGACCTCAGAATATAGATTTAGACAACTAAAAATATAGGTTTAAAAAGATATACGCAGGATAGGAGCAGCTCGGTGGCTCAGTGGATAGAGCTCTGGTCTTGGGGTCAGGAGGACCTGAGTTCAAATTTGGCTTTGGACATTTGACACTTACTAGCTGTGTGACCCTGTGCAAGTCACTTTATCCTGATTGCCTCACCAAAAAGCAAAAAAAAAAAAAGGATAAACACAGGATACAAGCAAGCCCAGGTGAAAAAGGATGATTATAAAATATAGGAAAGACCTGTAATAACAGCACTGGGAATGCTAAAGATTGCAATGAGCTGAAGTTAATAGGGAAAACAAAAGGCTTTTGCTTGTGTCTGTGTTCTCTAAGTTATTTTATTTAAAAAAAAGTAGGATCAAATAAGTCAATCACTCAGTCAACTAGCATGTTTTGCAGCTGGTGTCTCAGGGAACAGAGTGTTAGGCCTGGAATCAGGAATATCTGAGTTCAAATCCAGCTTCAGACACTTCCTAGCTGTGTTACCCTGGGTCAGTTATCCTTGCTCTGTCTGACAAAAGGATCCACTGGAGGAGGAAATGCCAAACCACTTCAGTGTCTCTGCCCAGAAAACTTTATGGAACAGTTGATTCATAGGGTCATGAAGAGTTCAGACATGACTGAATGAGTGAATAACAGCAATGTGTGCCTGGGGAGACAAAAAAAGATAAAAGACAATCCCTGGTCCAAGGCACTCACAACATAATGGAGAAGACAACACGTAAATCACTATGAACAAACAGGATAGATTCAGGATAAACTGGAAATGGTCATCAGAAGGAAGGTGAGATTAAGAGTAGAGTGAGTAATGGCTCAGGGCAAATGGAGAAGCTAATGTATGACAACATGAAAACAGAGAAGCTCAACTCTCAAGTTGCTTTAATTTTCTTAGACTATGAGAATGATTTATAGATTACAAAGGACATGACCAAAATGGTTAATAGGAAGTTGATAAGCAAAATACCTCATCATAATAGATGACTTGACTTTACCTTGATGATTTCAAGACAGCCTGGTAAAGTTCATCCTTAGGAACTGGAAGAATGTGCATTCAGTAAAATATAAGCTCTTTAAGGACAGGGACTATTTGTCATTTTTGTGTTCATGTCCCTAGTCCCTAGCAGAGTGCTTTGCACCATTAGGTGCTTGATAAGTGTTTCAGTTTAAGTGACCTAAGTGTAATTGCTGCGCTATTCTCAATGATCTTTGAAAAACTGTGCAGGATGGGACATTATGAGCCTTGTTAACCTTCCACCGACCCTGACTTTATAATTGGGGACTTCAATTTATATGTTGATGCCTTCTGAAATATCCTTTTTTCCTAGTACGTCAAAGTAGTGCACTGTCATGATCTGAACCTTCCCTCTACCCCAGCCATATATAAGAATAGCCACACCCTTGGAGTCACTAGTACCCAAAGTGTTCTATCTCTATAATCTATAACTCTAAAATTCTTCTATCTAACCCTAACCTCATTGCTTTACTTATCTCTATCCCTCCTTTCAATGTATTTTTCATTCTCACCATAACCTCTAATCACTCCACTCTCTGCTTTATTCGGGGACCATGCTGTTATAGATGCACTTTCATTCATGGAAAATCTTGGCCTCATAGTTAAGAATTCCAACTTCAGAGTTTCATGTGCTCTTGAATCCTTGAATCCTTTGTCCTATTGCTGCATATCTCTTTCCTAACCTCACATCTGAGTCAATTTTGCCTTCTGCCTTCTCCACTCCTGTTCTCATGCTGCAGAATATTGCTAGATGAATTCATACAACTGTTCTTACTGGTTCCAATACCAAAGAGTAATGCCTGTTTCTCAGACTCAGATGGTTTTAGTGGGGGAGAAGAACTTAAGGCCTGTTCCCTTACAACAGGTATATCACTGAAGGTTGTAAACAGAAGAGTCACCAGGATTTTCCTAAAATGGGCAGAGGAAAAAGACTAGGTAGTGATATTGAAAGGGCTTTTTGAATGCCGATAAGGGTCATCAAAGAGCTTCCCTTGCACTAAATATTTGGCAGGAAGTCTATACGTGACTCATAGTTTCTCCCAAACACTTCCTTTACACATCATCAAGACCCTCTGAAATGTTGCCAGCAATCAGATAGTGCACTGAACGGGAAGGCAGAAAATAAATGTGAGACGTCGGCCAGGCGGAGCAGTAAAGACTGAGTCAGTTTATTCATCTGAGGGTAAAGGATATATAGAGAAAATCTAGCCTAACTTCAAAGAGTGTTTCCCGTGAGACACTCCCCAAAACATCTGCTGAGGATGTGACAACATACATTTCCTCGTTATGAGGGTTCCTAGATTGGGTTGTAGTTTCCAAGGCTTTCCCATGTGCCTTGGTGCCACCTGCATAGAGGAGTGAATGTGTAAATCTAAGGTTCAAAGAGTGAGAAGGAATGTCTCAGTAGCCTCCCTTGCAGGGAGAGATTTGGAGAGCCCTGGTTCCTAAATGATTGATTCTTGTGGGTTAAGCCTGGACAAGAGGCAAACTCTGTCCTGGATCTTAAACCCAGATCAGACTCTTAGAGCCGGCCCTCAACTCAGAAACAAGTTCCCAAGTGTCCTCCATGTAGAGAAATGGAATCATCCAAGTAAGTTTAAGGTGTCTGCTCATGTGTCTGAACCTCATAATACAATGAAAATGAAACTTCAAAATGAAACAGGATCAAGAAGAACACCAGATACAGGAGAAAGAGAATAGGAAGAGCAGGAGAAAGCAATGGCAAATCCAGGATGCAGCTTAGAGAGATGCAGAGGGTGCACAAGGAGGGGAAGAAATGGGAGATTGTTGAGGGAAGGACTTCAGACAGTAATAGAAAGGGGGAGAAATGCTTTTTTGCAGATAATTTACTTATTTTTATATGGAATATGCAGGGATTCAGAGAAGCAGTTCAAATGAACATGGTAGTGTTGACTTCTCAGGAATATGAATTTGAAAAGCAATTCAATGAGAACAAAGCCATCCAGTCGATGCAAGAGAACTGGAAGAAAATCGTTCTTATTTTCAGCTCTGTATGCTGCCTTTATATTTGATGGTCAGCACCTAATGAACAAATGGGCGAAGTTGGAAGTCAGGAAGCCACTTGTACTGTGGTCCCTGAGCATTGCAGTCTTCCATATAGGGTTAGGGTATAGTTGTTGCTCTTCAAACTGGTGCTTATATTGTGTACATTTTGATGACCAAAGGCCTGAAGCAATCAATTTGTGATCAGAGTTTTTACAATGGACCTGTCAGCAAATTTGCGTCTTTTGCATTTGTATTAAGCAAATCACTTGAATTTGGAGAAACTATTAATTATTTTTCAAAAACAGAAACTCATCTTACTACATTGGTGTCACCACATCACTGTGCTGCTCTATTCTTGCTACTTTTATAAGGACATGGTTGGTTCATGACCATGAACTATGAAGTGCATGCAGTAATGTATTCCTACTATACCTTGCAAGCGGTGGGGTTCCAGGTCTCACCGAAGTTCACCATGTTCATCACCTTGTTTCTGATTACACAGATGTTGATGGGTTGTGTAGTTAACTATCTCGATTTTTCCTGGATGCAGCAAAACCAGTGCCGCTCTCATATTCAGAACATCATGTGGTCCTCACTCATCTATCTCAGCTACTTTGTGCTCAGGGTCATCAAGAAAAGAAAAAAAAACTAAACAAAATAAAATGGCACCAGGTATCATATATATGGTCCAGCTAAAAATAATAATATTAATAATTAAAAAGCAAGCTTGGCAGCTTAGGGGTAACTAGGTTGATCTAACCCAATAAATGTATGATCCTTTTGTGGTGAGGACTCATTGAGTTCAACTCCATCTCAAAGAACTGCTGCTAAGAGACACCATCCCTCTCATACCTGTCAAGTGTAGGAGGAAAAATGAAAGAAAGAAAGAAAGAAAGAAAGAAAGAAAGAAGAAGAAGAAGAAAGAAAAAGAAAAAGAAAGAAAGAAGAAAGAAGAGGAAGGAAAGAAGAAAGGAAGAAAGAAAGAAAGGAAGGAAGAAAGGAAGAAAGGAAGGAAGGAAGGAAGGAAGGAAGGAAGGAAGGAAGGAAGAGAAAGAATGTTATTAACAAACTTTATGAAAAAAGTATTTAGTAAGCATCATATTTCCCTAAAACAGAAGACTTTTACTCAAAACCAAACAAAAAAAAGTATTTTTATATACTGTCTATTCTTTTTCAACACTAAACTTGAGCCAACAAAAAAAAGACAAAAAGGTTGGAGGTGCAGGGGGTGTGTGTATAAAACCAACACTTTGGCAGAAATGAAAACTTTCCTTGTGAAAGGTTGGCAGTTTTAGACTAAATTCAAAAGGTATTTAGAAGGTTTCTTTAAGTGAACATGAGCCACAACTTGATGAGTAAGAGAAAAGCTTGATGGTTCCCACCGCAATCTAGAATTTGTGTTCAACCCTTGATCAGGTTTTCAAAATGAGGAACAAAACATGACTGCCCATTTCTAAATGAGAGAGAATTTGTCCAAGGGCATGTCCGATGGAAGTCTGTTGATTTCTATTATTGCACAGGATAAAAGAGATTCATCTTTGTTCTTTTACCTGAGACTTTTAAAAAGAACTTTGGAGGGG